>NC_143050.1:18467500-18767500 GCF_057628025.1 Oncorhynchus mykiss
ACACGACAGGTGGATTAACAAAAGGCTAAGCTGTGTTTTCCTATATTGCACTTGTGATTTTCATAAGTTAAACAGCTTGGGAAATTCCAGAAAAATATGTCATGGCTTTAGAAGCATCTGATAGGCTAATTGACGTCAATTGGAGGTGTACCTGTGGATGTATTTCAAGGCCTACCTTCTAATTCGGTGCCTCTTTTGCTTGACATCATGGGAAAATCTAAAGAAATCAGCCAAGACCTGTCTGGTTCATCCTTGGGCGCAATTTCCAAATGCCTGAAGGTACCACATTCATCTGTACAAACAATAGTGCGGAAGTATAAACACCATGGGACCACACAGCCGTCATACTGCTCAGGAAGGAGACGCGTTCTGTCTCCTACAGATGAATGTACTTTGGTGCGAAAAGTGCAAATCAATCCTAGAACAACAGCAAAGGACCTTGTGAAGATGCTGGAGGAAACAGGAACAAAAGTATCTATATCCACAGCAAAACGAGTCCTATAGCGACATAACCTGAAAGGCCGCTCAGCAAGGAAGAAGCCACTGCTCCAAAAACGCCATATTACGGTTTGCAACTGCACATGGGGACAAAGATGGCCACCCCCGTGCTTCACGGTACAAGTACAATGTCATGTTGTGGGGGTGCTTTGCTGCAGGAGGGACTGGTGCACTTCACAAAATAGATGGCATCATGAGGCAGGAAAATTGTGGATATTTTGATGCAACATCTCCAGACATCAGTCAGGAAGTTAAAGCTTGGTTGCAAATGAGTCTTCCAAAGGAACAATGACCCCAAGCATACTTTTAAAGTTGTGGAAAAATGGCTTAAGGACAACAGTCTAGGTATTGGAGTGGCCATCACAAAGCCCTGACCTCAATCCCATAGAAAATCTGTGGGCAGAACTGAAAACGTGTGTGTGTGTGTGTGTGGTGTGTGTGTGTGTGTGTGTGTGCAAGGAGGCCTACAAACCACACTCTGTTACAACTGGCTCTGTCAGGAGAAATGGGCCAAAAGTCACCCAACTTATTGTGGGAAGCTTGTGGAAGTCTACCTGAAAGGTTTGACCTAAGTTAAACAATTTAAAGGCAATGCTACCAAATACTAATTGAGTGTATGTAAACTTCTAACCCACTGGGAATGTCATGAAAGAAATAAAAGCTGAAACTAATCATTCTCTCTTATTCTGACATTTCACATTCTTAAAATAATGTGGTGATCCTAACTGACCTAAGATGGGGAATATTTACTAGGATTAAATGTCAGCAATTGTGAAACGGAGTTTACATGTATTTGGCTACTTTGTGTGTGTGTGTGTGTGTGTAGACTTCGACTTCAACTGTACATACATACTAACACAACATTGAACAAATCTATAGACACCAATTACGTAAAGTGATATTAGTCGAGCACCAATCCTTCGACAGTGGAAGATCGGGCTCTACGTACACACAGGTCGACGCCTTTCAGGCTTCTCTTCTGGTTTAATCAGCAGAAATGTGATTTAATAAATAAATTACTTTTTACTAGGCTTTAAGTAAGTAGCCTAGCTATTGCATATAGAAGAACAGCTCTGCACCATTTTATAATGGATCTCTTTAATGTGTGTGCGAGAGAAATGATGAGATCGGATGAAGACAGCTGTTTCTCGCTGCTCAAATGGAACGCTGAGTCAGACTGTTCTCTGCATTGTACTTCCCAAGCACATTTTAAAAACTGTGGACGTTGATAGTAATTGTGGCCTTTCCCTTTAAACAGTTTTTTTTTTTAGTCTCCAGCACAGCGTGCCAAGGCAGAGTCAGTGCCCTGCTGCCCTCTAGTTCAATTCAGAATTAACAAATAAATAACTGTTCTAAACAGAGGTGAGGAAGAGGTCTCTTTGTGGTCCCAGTGTCTCCCCGCTGCACAATTAATGCGCCAAAGGCTCTTTCCTGTTTGTCATTCAGGGGAGGATATTGTGTGGGGCGAAGTCAATCCTGTCGTAGAAATGGAGTGAATAGAATGGACTTTCGTTCATTTAAAAGATAAGTGTGAATGTCAAGTTTGATGGGAGAAATTTTAATGTATAAAGAGTCTGTTCTCATTCAGAACCAATAATTTATTCTGATTTCCTTTTGAATGTTGATCGTAAACAAATGCTTAAACATGTTCTATTTTGGAGTGAGATGTATATTAATTACACACTTAATAAAAATATAAATGCAACATGTAATGTGTTGGTTTCATGAGCTGAAATAATATCCCAGAATCTTTCCATATGCACAAAAAGCTTATCTCAAATGTTCACATCCCTGTTAGAGAGCATTTCTCCTTTGCCAAGATAATCCATCCACCTGACAGGTGTGGCAGATGATTAAACCACATTACATAGGTGTACCTTGTGCTGGGGACAAAGGACACTAAAATGTGCAGTTTTGTCACACACAACAATGCCACCGATGTCTCGTGTTTTGAGTGTGTGTGCGCGATTGGCGTACTGACTGCAGGAATGTCCATCAGAGCTGTGTATGGCGTTGTGTGGGAGAGCGGTTTTCTGATGTCAACGTTGTGAACAGAGTTCCCCAGGGTGGGATTATGGTATGGGCAGGCATTAGCTACGGACAATGAACACGATTGCGTTTTATCGATGGCAATTTGAATGCACAGAGATACCATGATGAGATCCTGAGGCCCATTGTTGTGCCATCCATCTGCCGCCATCAACTCATATTTCAGCATAGTAATATACGGCCCCATGTCACAAGGATCTTCTCACAATTCCTGGAAGCTGAAGTCGTCCCAACTCTGCCATGGCCTGCATACTCACCCGATGTCATCCGTTGAGCATGTTTGGTATGCTCTGGATTGACGTGTACGACAACCTGTTCCAGTTCCCACGAATATCCAACAACTTCGCACAGCCATTGAAGAGGAGTGGGATAGCATTACACATGCCACAATCAACCAACCAATGCATATCTGCATTCCCGGTCATGTGAAATCCATAGATTGGGGCCTAATGCATTTCAATTGACTAATTTCCTTATGAACTGTAAATCTAAATTGTTGCATGTTTTATATTTTTGTTGTGTTTTATGTAGGCTAGACCTAGTGTTCAACATTGTGCTCCAGAAAACAACTATGAATAAGACCTGGCGCTTATCTTTTAGAACATGAGGGTGACATGTGAGCCCCAAATTCGCTTGCATCATCACACAATTTCATAAGGCTTTACTAGGTGTGTCACGTACAATGAACTGGATTCTGCTTTATCCATTTCTATGCTCAGGAGGTCATGGGTGAAGGGTCAGTGTCGGTGTCACACTGAGAAGAGGGAGGAAGATGGAGGAGGGTGTTTGGTTAAGGTTTTCCTGGCACAGGAAAAACACATTTTGTGTCTCATTGTGAAATATACCTGTTTTTGGCTCTGTAGCTGGGGGGTGTCTGTTGCTGTGTGGAGAGAGACCATGGAGACAGGATAAGCTGGAATCTGAGTTTGATTTGCATAGAGAAACAACCACACTCTTACTATGGTCTAGTCTAACGGTCACCCACCAAAAATGTTGTTCAGAAAATCACTGTATATGGTTAACATAGTTCCTTGGATCATAATTTTGATTAAAGATCTAAAACTATTGATGTTAAACTTACAAGTTTGATCTACGTAATGATGTTTCCTGGGTCACAGAATGCCTTTTCTGAAGCCTTTTTTTGGTGGGTGGCCCATGGACTACTAGGAGCAGCTCACACCAATTGAAATCAAATTGGAAATCAAATTTATGTGAATATTTCCACTCCTTACATAATCAGATGCCATAAACTTATTGGACTGGAATTTGTTTGAACGCGTCTCACACAAGTTTCATATGATTTAAATCTTAACCTTTTTGATAAAAGGATTTAATTCACGTTGATGTTTTGAAGATTTCACACCCCTTTTTTATTTGAACAATTCTCTTTCCTCTTTTCAGGTTATGACTTTGCTGCAGTGCTGGAGTGGTTTGCAGAACGCGTTGACCGCATCATCCTGCTCTTCGACGCCCACAAGCTGGACATCTCAGATGAATTCTCTGAGGTGATCCGCGCCCTGAAGAACCATGAGGATAAGATGCGGGTGGTTCTGAACAAGGCTGACCAGATTGGCACGCAGCAGCTGATGAGGGTCTATGGCGCCCTCATGTGGTCTCTTGGTAAAATTGTTGGCACTCCAGAGGTGATCCGGGTGTATATCGGTTCTTTTTGGGCTCAGCCGCTCCTGGTCCCAGACAACCGGAAGCTTTTTGAGGCTGAGGAACAGGACCTTTTCAAGGATATTCAGGGGCTGCCTCGGAATGCTGCTCTGAGGAAGCTCAATGACCTCATCAAGCGGGCTCGCCTCGCCAAGGTAAGACCTAGGTCTCAAATGTTGGGGCTTGTTAACAGTAACATTAATCTCAGAAAGCAATTACTCTACTGCATTATTGTATCACCCTCATTGTGCTGAAATCAATTGATCAGTGGGTAGCTGTTTAGGTCCAGATGTGATTTAGTCTTCTCTCCCTCCAGGTCCACGCTTACATTATCAGCTCTCTAAAGAAGGAGATGCCCAATATGTTTGGGAAGGATAATAAGAAGAAGGAGCTGATCGCCAACCTGGGGGAGATCTACACGAGGATTGAGAAAGAGCACCAGATCTCACCTGGAGACTTCCCCAAACTAGCTAAGATGCAGGTACATAAATATACATTATTTTTCTAGTGGAGGTAGTACTTCTGTTAACCAAAGTGGCCATGTAAGTAATGATAGTGGTAGTAGTGATGAGCATTGCAGATACCTTTTTACTTGACTAGAATTCCCCTGACCTCTTCAACTTTATGAACACACAGGAGATCTTGGCAAACCAGGACTTCAGTAAGTTCCAGGTGGTGAAGCCCAAGCTGCTGGAGGCCGTTGAGGACATGCTAGCCAATGACATCGCCAAACTCATGACCCTCGTCCGCCAGGAGGAGGCAGCCATGCCCAGCCAGTCAGTCCAAGGTGGTGCCTTCGAGGGCACCATGAATGGGCCCTTCGGCCATGGCTACGGCGAGGGTGCAGGCGAGGGCATTGATGAGCTGGAGTGGGTAGTGGCACGAGACAAACCCACCTACGATGAGATCTTCTACACCCTGTCTCCTGTCAACGGCAAAGTGTCTGGTGCCATGGCCAAGAAGGAAATGGTGAAGTCCAAGCTGCCCAACACAGTGCTGGGGAAGATCTGGAAGCTGGCCGACGTAGACAAGGACGGTTTCCTGGACGACGAAGAGTTTTCCCTTGCCAATCACTTGATCAAGGTGAAGCTTGAGGGTCACGAGCTTCCCACTGACCTGCCAGAACACCTTATCCCCCCCTCCAAAAGGGGACTGTAGAATTGGAAATCTGTCATATATGGCATTGGAATAGGCCTGAACAAGTAGAATGGTGCTTAGAGGTGTTTGGGAGAGCTGGGTGGGTGGATGGGATGAGCTAAAAGGTAAAGGGTTAGTATTTTTGGCCAGGGTAAATGTGACTGTTAAGTGGGTGTTCAATAGCAAACCGCCTAGATAAGGTGTTGTGGGGTATGGGAATGTGACACAAATTGTGGTGTTGGGGTTAAAGTAATGTTAGCCTGTATATGACAATTGGCATAGTCCATTCAAAAATAGAAAAAGATAAATAAATATGTTTAACTTATTCATCACCTGTGAATCCCTGATCTTTATTATTACTTATATTTCTCATCATTATCATAAGGCCTTTGATGTCATTTGTGCTCACAGTACATGCTCACAGTACAATCGCATTTAAATTTTCCTCATTGGGCCATGTCCAAAAGTGAATTCAATTTATTCCTTTGATTAAAAAATGTCTCGTATAAGAGGGTTTGTATACTTATACAGGTCACTCAACAAATCAAACGATGAAAGAAATAAGGGACGCTCATAACAAATATATGCTGGGGGAAATTATATTTAATCCTTGTCTTCCATTAAGTTTGATATGATTTGTCTGAGTTTAGTCAATTTATTCTACTTACAAACATTTAATCAAAATATGATATAATTTCTAATCAAAACAATGTGTATGTTTAGCTTTTCTAAAGCCATTATAAAGCAAAGTGTTCTTTGAGTCTGAAAACAAGCGTTGCAGAAGTACAAATATAGGGCTACCTGTTAGCAGGGCAAATATTGGTCACCCCATAATGAATGATAACAATAGACAAGGTATTAGTGTTCTTCCCAGCATGCCAAACACTTCTGCTTTGTTCTCTTGTGTAGACTCAACTGACATGCAGATGGTACATCAACCTTACATTATCTGAACTTCTCATTATTGAATAATAAGTTCAGATTGTTGTGCCTCATATTGTCACGGACTTGTAGATGTATTAGATCACAGACAAACGTTTGTCTTGGACAACATGGCCTAGCTCCTGGTGTCTTTAACAGCTGTCTCCTGTAAACCATATTTTGTCAAATTATGAAATATGTGACATTTAAGCTACATTTTGCCATTTCAGTCAATTTATCATATGGATTTTTTTTTCTGATATTGTACCGATCTAGTTGGGCATACAGTATGCATTAACAAAATGTCTGATCAAATATATTTATGGAAAACCAATTAACTGATTTTAGGGGACAGACTAGCTTCAAAATCCCAGTTTGATCCCTGGCAGTCACATCTTTGGTTAGCCTTTAATGACAGTCGCTGTAGACGTTTTTGTAGAAGTGCCTCAACTTTACAGCTCTTAAATGTTCATATGTACATTGTTTTTAGTCTATTTTGAAATAAAATTGTATTATAATACATTAGTTTTTCATAGACTTTGTCTGTTTTGAAATGACTGGATAAAACATTGCTAAAATTGTCCTTGTTCATTCCAGTGCAGTAGTCCTTATAATTAACTATTTGAAAATGTACTAACTGTTCAAATGCATTATTAAAATACACTTTGTATAAATATGCTTTAATTTTGCCAAATGTTCACAGTGGGAACATGTGAGCTCATGCAGCCAATGTTAGCTTGTTGTAGTGATGCACGGTTTGACAGCGTCAGCATGCTTCAGTTCAGCTGGCGGCTAACCGAACAGGTTTGTTTGCATACTCCCTTGACCTTAACTTTAAAAAAAAGCTACAATAGTACAGTTTGTCCATTTTGATACTCTGTAGCCAGAATACACTTCCTCAAGGTAACTGAAATCTGTTACTAATTTGGAAGATGTCTTAGTTATTCAATTTTACATCAAACTAAGATGTTTGGTGCTGTATTTTAATGAAAAATGTGCACGAAGATGTGTTGTCTCTTCTATAGTATAATGGCATTTGCAAATAATTGGATGTGCAATCCACAACCTACTGTGCGGGTGGATAATAAGGATTCCAAAAAGGAAATAGTGTTGGGGGGGGGGTGTAAATATACAAATGTATTTTAAATTAACAAAATCGACCTGCTTTTTTGTAAAAAAAAACAACATTTCTAATCAGATCCTACACATGCTCAGAAGTCTCCTGTGAGGGCGGAACATTTCCTAGCGACAATAGTCCTTGCAGTGCTTCTGCTGTGAAGTCTTGGAGCACCAAAAACGTATCGGCTGCAGATCTGTCCACTTTCTTGGACTTCTTAGACACTTCACTTGATTGATTTAAAACATCAGCAACTGGTTGCAATGCATCCACCGCCATATCTTCTTCAACACTGTGGCCTCTTGCCCTTTCAACTCTTCACCGTCTCCACATTGAAGATCTGCTGTACAGCCCTGATCCTTGACACCTCAACCCCTTTCACTCTAACAGGGCACTCAAGACTTCCCAGAGTATGAACCCCACCACAGTGGCAACATGTTCTATTCAAAGATTCTTCAATACCATACTTCTGCCGTCTGCAAACATTTCACACGTGACCATATATTTTACAATTCCCACACTAGTGGTTTGAACACATCGTCTCCGTTCAGGTGGTTTCCTCAAACAGTATCTATAGGCGCTTCTCCTTTCTTCCATTTACCATAAGGTGCATTGACCACACCTGGGATTTTCTGAATAATGTACTAGTCATCTATAACGAGACTCCAGCTATAACAACTTTGGCAGGCGCTTTAACTACTCATAGAAAAGGTAGTCTGACAAGTACTCTGCAGGAAGGTCTGATTTCTCTAGTATTAGAACAAGACCCAGATGGCAAACATAAAGACTCAGTCTATCTAAAAAACTGGAGGCCCCTTACACTTCAATGTTGTGATGCAAAAATACTAGCAAAATGCATAGCACTCAGAATTAAAAGAGTTTTACCAGGTATTGTTCATCCTGATCAGTTTTTTTACATGGACGATACATTGGAGATAATATACGACCACTACTAGAAATAATAGAACATCATGAAACATAAGAAGCCAGGAATGGTATTTATAGCGGACTTTGAAAAGGCATTTGATAAAGTAAGACTGGATTTTACTTATAAATGCCTGGATTTTTTTCAATTTCGGCAATTCCCTTATAAAATGGGTAAAAATCATGTATAGCAACCCCAGGTGTAAAATAGTAAATACCGGATACTTCTCAGAGAGTTTTGAATTGTCAAGAGGAGTTAAACAAGGGTGTCCACTGTCACCATATCTATTCATTATGGCCATCGAAATGCTAGTTATTAAAATCAGATCCAATAACAACGGAGGATTAGAAATCCAAGGCAAGGAGTCCATGTATGCCGATGACTCAAGTTTTATGTTAAGTCCGCAAGCTAGATCCTTGCAATGTCTTATTAAAGATCTAAACTTTTCTGTACTCTCTGGACTAAAATCTAATTATGATAAGTGTACAATATTACGTGTTTTTAAGGATCCAATACAACTTTTACATTACCCTGCAGCTTACCTATAAAATGGGCTGATGGTGAAGTAGGCATACTCAGTATTCATATCACAAAATATATAAATAAGCTCTCCACAATGAATTTCAATAGATAACTTGTAAAAATAGACAAGATCCTGCAACCTTAGAGGTATCTCAGTTTACTCACTTACTTATGGCGCTGCCATAAAACAACGCAAGATTCAAGACCGTGCTTTTCAGCTAAAATTATTATATTGAATTCTTACCACCAACAAAATGTTGAATATTTGGGGCATAAAATCATCGAAGCTCTGCAGATTTTGTTGTGAGGATACAGAATCAATAGACCATTTATTTTGGTATTGCCCTCAGGTAGCCTGTTTCTGGTCTCAGGTTCAGGAATGGCTGAAAATGCATAGCATTGATCTAAAATTGACCCTAGAAATGGTCTCGAATGGTTGAGGGACATTTATTTAGAAAGAGAGGGTCCAGATTGTCTTGCCCAGCTGATTTTTACAGGTACAAGTTTTGCAGCTCTTTCAGAACATCTGCTATCCAGATTTGGGTGAAGGAGAAGCTGGGGAGGCTTGGGCAAGTAGCTGCGGGGGGTGCGGAGCTGTTGGCGGGGGTTGGGGTAGCCAGGAGGAAAGCATGGCCAGCCGTTCGAGAAATGCTTATTGAAATTCTCGATTATTGTGGATTTATCAGTGGTGACAGTGTTACCTAGACTCAGTGCAGTGAGCAGCTGGGAGGAGGTGCTATTATTCTCCATGGACTTTATAGTGTGCCAAAACTTTTTGGAGTTAGCGCTACAGGATGCAAATTTCTGTTTGAAAAAGCTAGCCTTTGCTTTCCTGATTGACTGTGTATTGGTTCCTTTCTTCCTTGAAAAGTTGCATATCGCGGGGACTATTCGATGCCAGCGCAGTCCGCCACAGGATGTTTTTGTGCTGGTCGAGGGCAGTCAGGTCTGGAGTGAACCAAGGGCTATATCTGTTATTAGTTCTACATTTTTTGAAAGGGGCATGCTTATTTAAGATGGTGAGGAAATTACTTTTAAAGAACGACCAGGCATCCTTGACTGATGGGATGAGGTCAATATCCTTCCAGGATACCCGGGCCAGGTCGATTAGAAAGGCCTGCTCGCAGAAGTGTTTTAGGGAGCGTTTGACAGTGATGAGGGGTGGTCGTTTGACCGCGGACCCATAGCGGATACAGGCACTGAAAACAGAGGAGGTGTATTTGGAGGGCAAGTTGATCAGGATAATGTCTATGTGGGTGCCCATGTTTACTGATTAAGGGTTGTACCTAGTGGGTTCCTTGATGATTTGTGTGAGATTGAGGACATCTAGCTTAGATTGTAGGACGGCCGGGGTGTTAAGCATATCCCAGTTTAGGTCACTTAACAGAACGAACTCTGAAGCTAGATTCACAAATGGTGTCCAGGTCACAGCTGGCAGCGGAGGGGGGTCGATAGCAGGCGGCAACAGTGAGAGACTTATTTCTGGAGAGATTAATTTATAAAATTGAAAGCTTGAACTGTTTGGGCATAGACCTGGAAAGTATGAGAACTTTGCAGGCTTCCTCCCCCTTTGGCAGTTATATATCTTGATGGAAAATGTTCTAGTTGGGTATGGAAATCTCCAAATTTTTGGTGGCCTTCCTAAGCCAGGATTCAGACAAGGCAAGGGCATCAGGGTTGGCGGAGTGTGCTAAAGCAGTGAGTAAAACAAATTTGGGGAGGAGGCTTCTGATGTTAACATGCATGAAACCAAGACTTTTTCGGTTACAGAAGTCAACAAATGAGAGTGCCTGGGGACACACAGGGCCTGGGTTAACCTCCACAGTAGGATGAGTGTACAGCTAAGGCTATCAAAACTGGTTGTCTAGTGCGTTGGGGACAGAGAATAAAAGGAGCAGATTTCTGGGCGTGGTAGAATAGATTCAGGGCATAATGTACAAACAGGGGTATGGTGGGGTGCAGGTACAGTGGAGGTAAACCCAGGCACCGAGTTATAAGAGAGGTTGCATCTCTGAACGGGCTAGTTATGCTGGGTGAGGTCACCGCATGTGTGGGAGGTGGGAAAAGGAGGTATCTCAGGGATTGCAAAGTGGGATTAGGGGCTCCGCAGTAAACTAAAACATTTATAACTATCCTAAAAAACAGTGTACAAGGCATATTGACATTTGAGAGAGACATAAAGCGAGGCATAAAGCAATCACAGGTGTGTATTGGGAGAGTTAGCTAAGGCAACAACGGGTAAGACAACAACAGCTAATCAGCTAAGACAACAATAACAGGTCAAATGGCGATGAATGGGCAGAGAGGGTCGGTTAACTACAAACAGAGCCTGAGTTCGAGGCTGGGGCCGACAGATAAACAAAAAATAAACAAAATGGAGTACCGTTATTAGTGAACAGTCCAGCAGGCATCAGCTATGTAGCCAAGTGATCATAAGGTCCAGTGAACAGCAATAGATGGAACAGGGAAGCCGTGGGGTCGTCGTTACTATGCTACCACGCTGAGACACAGCGTTTAGCAGGGATTACAGCCTCGAGTCTTCTTGGGTATGACGCTACAAGCTTGGCACACCTGTATTTGGGTTTGAGTTTCTCCCATTCTTCTCTGCAGATCCTCTCAAGCTCTGTCAGGTTGGATGGGGAGCGTCGCTGCACTGCTATTTTCAGATCTCTCCAGAGATGTTTGATCAGGTTCAAGTCCAGGCTCTGGCTGGACCACTCAAGGACATTCAGAGACTTGTCTCGAAGCCACTCCTGTGTTGTCTTGGCTGTGTGCTTAGGGTCGAGGTCCAGTGTGCTCTGGAGCAGGTTTTCATCAAGGACGTTCCTCTTTGCGTCGATCCAGTCTCCCAGTTCCTGCCACTGAAAAACACCCCCTCAGCATGATGCTGCCACCACCATGCTTCACCATAGGAATGGTGCCAGGTTTCCTCCAGACGTGACGCTTGGCATTCAGGCCAAAGAGTAGAATCTTGGTTTCATCAGACCAGAAAATCTTGTTTCTCATGGTCTGAGAGTCTTTAGATGCCTTTTGACAAACTCTAAGCTGGCTATCATGTGCCTTTTACTGAGGAGTGCCTTCCATCTGGCCACTCTACCATAAAGGCCTGATTGGTGGAGTGCTGCAGAGATGGTTGTCCTTCTGGAAGGTTATCCCATCTCCACAGAGGAACTCTAGAGCTCTCTCAGAGTGACCATCAGGTTCCTGGTCACCTCCCTGACCAAAGCCCTTCTCCCCTGATTGCTCAGTTTGGCCGGGTGGTCAGCTCTAGGAATAGTCTTGGTGGTTCCAAACTTCCATTTAGGAATGATGGAGGCCACTGTGTTCTTGGGGACCTTCAATGCTACAGATGTTTTTTGGTACACTTCCCCAGATCTATGCCTCGACAAACTCCTGTCTCGGAGCTCTACGGCCAATTCCTTCAACTTCATATAGACAGGTTTGTACCTTTCCAAATCATGTCCAACCAATTGAATGTTTCACAGGTTGACTCCAATCAAGTTGTAGAAACATCTCAAAAATAATCAATAGAAACAGGATGCACCTGAATCGTATGGCAAATGGTCTGAATACTAAGGTATGTTTTTTGCAAACGTTTAAAAAAACTGTTGTAAATATTTCTAAAGACCCTTTATTCGCTTTGTCATTGTGAGGTATTGTGTGTACATTGCTGAGGATTTAAAAAAACATTTTTTTTTAGGAATAAAGCGGTTGGGGCTGGGTTATTATAAGCAATTGCAGGCGGGTGCGGGTGAACAAACAGTTGACCCGTGCACCACTAGACAAGTGCCTGTTTCACTTCCTTTCCCGCCAGAGTTGCCATATAGGCGGGTTCCAGAAAATTGGTCTGTATAGGTTGCGCTGTTTTGGGCTCCTTCTAGGTTACACCGCGGTCGCCATGGCATTTCAAAAAAACGTATTTCAATATGATCTGCTGCTGCTGACTGTCAGGCAGTTTCTGATTGAGTGAGGAGGGCCGAAGCCTTTTAGCCATGACCTCAGAGGTCCGGAGGGGTGTGGTGTTAAGAGAGCGCTACAGCAGGCAGCTGAAGACAGAAGCACGCTTGCTTGCACGTCGTCGTGAAAAAGTTTTACCAGTTGTAGGTTTTATTTGATGTATTTATCTATGCAAGTCAGTTAAGAACAATTTCTTATTTACAATGACGGCCTACCAAAAGGCCTCCTGCGGGGATGGGGGCTGGGATTCCAAACAAAACACACATTACGACAAGACAGACACCACTACATAAACAACAACAACTTAAATAACATGGTAGCAACACAACATGACAGCAGCACAAACATTATTGGGCACAGAGAACAGCACATAGGGCAACAAGGTTGAGACAACAATAAAGCACGCGAAGGTAAGTTATTTAGATTGACATTATGGAGACACCTATTTCCAAACCTTTTCCCATAAACACAATCAAGAAATAACGCTGACATTACTGGAATACAAATGTAAGCGCATTAGATGAATTCGGTCGGAGGTGATTTGCATTCTAATGTCGAATTTACTTATGGAAAATCGTACCAAGCGATGGGTTTTACGCATGCTCTGTTCTAGCGCTGCGCAAGTGGACATTTGAAATGGAAGTTATGGAACTCCCTCGCATGCTTCTGTTGTGGAGAAAAGTCCACAATGAAACTGACATTAAATGTGGAGTATGATACATGTGCGTTAGAGCACTCACGTCTGTCGCCTTGAAGTGCTTTGAAAGGCTGGTCATGGCTCACATCAACACCATTATCCAAGAAACCCTAGACCCACTCCAATTTGCATACTGCCCTACCAGATCCACAGATGATGCAATCTCTATTGCACTTCACACTGCCCTTTCCCACCTGGACAAAAGGAACACCTATGTGAGAATGCTATTCATTGACTACAGCTCAGCGTTCAACACTATAGTGCCCTCAAAGCTCATCACTAAGCTAAGGACCCTGGGACTAAACACGTCCCTCTGCAACTGGATCCTGGACTTCCTGACAGGCCGCCCCCAGGTGGTAAGGGTAGGTACCAACACATCTGCAACGCTGATCCTCAACCCCCTCAGGGGTGCATGCTCAGTCCTCGCCTGTACTCCCTGTTCACACATGACTGCACGGCCAGGCACGACTCCAACACCATTAAATTTGCTGATGACACAACAACCTGATCACCGATCACGATGAGACAGCCTACAGGGAGGTCAGAGACCTGGCAGTGTGGTGCCAGGACAACAACCTCTCCCTCAATGTGATCAAGACAATGGAGATGATTGTGGACTGCAGAAAAAGGAGGACCGAGCACCACCCCATTCTCATCAACAGGGCTGTAGTGGAGCAGGTTGAGTGCTTCAAGTTCCTTGGTGCCCAGATCACCAACAAACTAACATGGTTCAAGCACACCAAGACCGTCATGAAGAGGGCACGACAAAACCTATTCCCCCTCAGGAGACTGAAAAGATTTGGCATGGGCCTTCAAATCCTCAAAAGGTTCCACAGCTGCACCATCGAGAGCATCCTGACTGGCTGTATCAGTGCCTGGTATGGCAATTGCTCGGCCTCCGACCGCAAGGCACTACAGAGGGTAGTGCGTACGGCCCAGTACATCACTGGGGCCAAGCTTCCTGCCATCCTGGACCTCTATACTAGGCGTGTCAGAAGAAGGCCCTAAAAATTGTCAAAGACTCCAGCCACATTAGTCATAGACTGTTCTCTTTGCTACCACATGGCAAGCGGTACCGGAGTGCCAAGTCTAGGTCCAAGAGCCTTCTAAAACAGCTTCTACCCCCAAGCCATAAGACTCCTGAACATCTAGTCAAATGGCTACCCAGACTATTTGCATTGCCCCACCCCACCCCTTTTACGCTGTCACTTTAATAACTCTATCTACATGTACATATTACCTCAACTAACCGGTGCCCCTGCACATTAACTCTGTACCTGTACCCCCTGTACATAGCCTCTCTATTGTTATTTTACTGCCACTCTTTAGTCATTTGTAACTTTTATTTATTATTCTTACTTTTTGTAGGTATTTTTTTTGTTATTGCATTGTTGGTTAAAGGCTTGTAAGTAAGCATTTCAATGTAAGGTCTGCCTACACCTGTTGTGTTCTGCGCATGTGCCAAAATGTGATTTTATATGTTGGCCTACAAGTAGCCTAGCCTATTAATTTATATGCTAATGTAGCCTTATCCTACCATTTGCCACAATACATATGTTGAAATGGTGTTATCTCTGGAGTCATTGCAAATCAATTTGTGCCAACTATTAATGACTGTTTGTTTAGTTAAAACAATTGTAAGTTATCTTTCGTGATCATAGTCACAGCTCTATCGCAATTGCCAGCTTGTTGTTAGAATACATTAGATCGACGGTAAAACAAAACCATTTTTTTCCCAAGAATATTCAGTTCATATCCATGTTATAAATATTCGTTCGGTGATTGAAATTCCAGCAACAAAAGCAATGTTACCTGTAAATCTGATGTAGTTATGTACATGCCAAAATTGATTTATTTATAATAACAGCGTTCATTTGACATCAATACATGTCGATTTATCTGGCGAGTTTAATAAAGGCGAATTATATTTTGTCTTGCAACATATTCAAATTAATGTATTATGTCACGCTAGCTCGCAATATTATTTTGATGGAAAACTGAATTTTGATAATTTCGTCGTTACAAGTTAAGTAGATATTAATTCTTAATTCGCTGTATTATGTTATGGAAAAGGGGTTTATTAGGTTTAATGTGTCAAACTCCTCTATTACTACGAGAAAGGGGCTAGTTTTCAGGGCTTGTTGGTGGGTTTTGTATGGACAATAGGCATCTTTTTTTAACCAAACCTGGCAACCTTGTTTCCCGCTATTTTTATCTTCCGGATTTAAGCAAGGCTCATGGCAGCAGATAGCACAATGTGTAATGGCCAAGAAACGGCCTCGATGAACGGAGAGCCATCTTTCAAGCGACATCGGGAGAGTGGACAGGTCGAGTCCCTGCGGATTCCGAAGGAACCTCGGAATAAAGTAACCGTGGTCCTCGGTGCGCAATGGGGAGACGAGGGAAAGGGGAAAGTGGTTGACCTGCTAGCACTGGACGCGGATTTAGTCTGCAGGTGTCAGGTACGTAGCTACTCTAACTAGCTAGCAAACAATGCATTTTGAACTTGACAAAAGTACGCCAGTCGTTCTGCTGCGTTGGCTAGGCAAAACCAATTCTAGTTAGTGTATATAATATTTAGGAAATGTGCTTACTAGATAAATTGCTAAATAGCTAAAGTTATCATGCGAACGTTAGCATTGCTAGCTAAGCATGTTATCTGGTGGTAGTGGGTAACAACCCACAACAACAAATGGGTTATCTAGCTACAGTAACGAGTGGGTATAGTTTGGGACGTTTCAACCGGAATCTGTTCCAAACACTTTGTAAATAATAAGGTTGCCAAAAAACAACGCATATAAAGTTGTATAGTGGGCAGAATAAGATACCGGGTAGGGAGTGGGTAAATTTGTTACATTTTTCCGAATAAAACGTGGTGATTGAAAAACGTATCACTCTGGTAGCCTATGGACAAGCTTTAAGCATAAACTATGTGGGTAGTTGATGCCTATTCGGCAGCTATTTAGCTAGGTGAATTGATCATCCTACTTTGTTGGCATCCTTGTTATTTAAGTTTTGGACAGATTCCTGTTGGAAAGTTCCACAAATCATGCCCACCCTACAGTAACAATTGCAGTTCACTAAATGTCTTTTGTCGGCTTCCCTGGTAAAATACTGCCTACATTGGTTTCATTCGGCTAGTTTTGACTGGTGAGTAATAAACCGTTAACTACACAAACACGTGTCCGCATTTTGTACTAAACTGGAGTTTTATAGCTGTTGAAACAAAGCTTTTCCAGTTAACAGGTAACACTTATTCACATTTGTCTGTGCTCTGTGATGTAGTTGTAATAAAAAAAACGTGAATGAACTTATCACCGTGGGGTGAAACAAATTCATGCTTTGTACTTTCAATGCCTTTTTCCTGAAGGTTGGTAAACAATGGTGCAAAAATATGTTGCCAGTTAACTGGTACTTACACGTTCGTTCAATGTTTGGCTGTACTCAATTTCTGCTCCTTCTCTTGTTGTTTGTGTAAATGTTGTCTCTTTCAGGGAGGCAACAACGCAGGCCACACAGTGGTGGTGGACTCTGTGGAGTACGACTTCCACTTGCTGCCCAGTGGAGTGCTCAACAAGAAGGCTGTCTCATTTATTGGTGAGTTGACCCTCTTACACTTCAGCCTCCACGATGGTTTCATTGGTTTGGTTTCCTATTCAAACCATCCGTAACTGAACTGCTCATCCGCAGGGAACGGGGTTGTGATACACCTGCCTGGCCTCTTCGAGGAGGCTGAAAAGAACCTGCAGAAAGGCAACGGTGAGTATTGGCAATTGAAGAGGCCTGCAGGAAAGATGATGGTGATGAAGGAAGTGGATTCCACTGATAACACTTGACCTGCTATTTGTTATTGTCCAGGACTGCAAGGATGGGAGACGCGGTTAAAGATATCTGACCGTGCACACATTGGTAAGACATGGCTGTTTGATTTATAAGTCTTTGGTTTAGTGTCTTGCAATTCTATGAATTTATGATTTTTTTTGTGTGTGTGTATCTGCTTTTAGTGTTCAACTTCCACCAAGCTGTTGATGGGATCCAGGAACAACAGAGACAGCTACAGGCGGGAAACAAGTGCGTGGGTTTTATTGTATGAGGAAGTGATGGTGACTGTTCATAAAGCGTCTCCGATTTGGAGTGCTTATCTGAGACTCTTTGAAGACGACGCCCTGTTCTTCATTTTACTATGTGGTGAAAGTGGTTGTAGCAACAACGACAAAATATTGAAGTCATGGTAGCCTTTTAGGGCTACTGCAAAGGCAGTGTTCATTAATGCTGTGGCATTCCTGAATGTCCATTCTTCTGATTTTGATGGATTGTTTTCCAGTTTGGGAACCACCAAAAAGGGCATTGGACCTGCCTATTCTTCCAAAGCTGCTCGCAATGGACTGCGAGTCTGTGACCTTGTGTCTGATTTCACTGTCTTTGCGGAGAAGTTAGTACCAAAATTATTGTTTGTAAGAATGCATGTAAGTTACCTGAAATACACTTTTGAACCTTAATGATTTTAACGATCACTAAAAAAGTTGATGTTGATTGGTAGCTGATGGCATTTCTTCGTCCACAGGTTCCGTGTGTTGGCAGGGCAATTCCTGACTATGTACCCCGACCTAAATGTTGATATTGACAATGAGCTGCAACAACTGAAGGTGAAAAGAACACTGCTTTAATGTCCCAATATACACTATGATTCAAAGGTTTGGGGTCACTTAGAAATTACCTTGTTTTTTAAAGAAAAGGAAAAAAGTTGTCCATTAAAATAACATCAAATTGATCAGAAATACAGGGTAGACATTGTTAATGTTGTAAATGACTATTGTAACTGGAAACGGCTGATTTTTATGGAATATCTACGTAGGCTTAGAGGCCCATTATCAGCAACCATCACTCCTGTGTTCCAATGGCACGTTGTTAGCTAATCCAAGTGTATCATTTTAAAAGGCTATTTGATTATCAGAAAACCCTTTTGCAATTATGTTAGCACAGCTGAAAACTTGTTCTGATTAAAGAAGCAATAAAACTGTCCTGGGTTCGATTACAGGCTCAAAATAGCCAGAAACAAAGCCTTTTTTTCTGAAAATCGTCAGTCTATTCTTGTTCTGAGAAATGAAGGCTATTCCATGCTAGAAACTGAAGATCTCGTACTACTCCCTTCACAGAAGCGCGCAAACTGGCTTTAACCAGAATAGAAAGAGGAGTAGTGGGAGGCCCTGGTGCACAACTGAGCAAGAGGACAAGTACACTAGAGTGTCTAATTTGAGAAACGGACGCCTCAAGTCCTCAACTGGCAGCTTCATTAAATAGTACCAGTCTCAACTTCAACAGTGAAGATGCGACTCCGGGATGCTGGCCTTTCAGCTGTGCTAACATAATTGTAAAAGGTTTTCTAATGATCAAGTAGCCTTTTAAAATGATACACTTGGATTAGCTAACACAACTTGCCATTGGAACACAGAAGTGATGGTTGCTGATAAAAAAAAAAATGTGGCTGTTTCCAGCTACAATAGTCACTTACAACATTAACAATGTCTACACTGTGTTTCTGATCAAGTTGATGTTATTTTAATGGGGGAAAAAAAGCTTTTCTTTCAAAAACGAGGACATTTCTACGTGACCCCAAACTTTTGAACGGTAGTGTATATTATAGCTAGCTTCATAAAAATAAAAATCTTTGTTCTGAGCCATAATCACCTGCCCAGGTTGCAGTCAAATCAAATGTTAATGTGAAATGCTTGCTTACAAGCCCTTAACCAACAATGCAGTTCAAGAAATAGTTAAGAAAATATTGCTAAATAAACTAGAGTTGAAAGTAACATTTAAGATGACATAATTACGAGGCTATATGCAGGGGGTACCAAGTCAATGTGCAGGTTAGTCAAGGTAATATGTAGGTAGGGGTAAAGTGACTATGCATAGATAAACAGCGAGAAGCAGCAGTGTTAAAACAAAGGGGCGGGGGGTCAATGTAAATAGTCCAGGTGGCCGTTTTATTCATTGTTCAGCAGTCTAATGGCTTGGAGGTAGATGCTGTTAATGGGCCTTTTGGACCTAGACTTGGCATTCCGGTACAGCTTGCTGTGTGGTAGCAAAGAGAACAGTCTATGACTGCGGTGGCTGGAGTCTTTGACCCAAAAAATTGTGCCTTCCTCTGACACCGCCTAGTGTATAGGTCCTGGATGGCAGGAAGCTTGGCCCCAGTGATGTATTGGTCCATACGCACTAAACTCTAGCGTCTTACCATCGGATGCCGAGCAGTTGCCGTATGAGGGGATGATGCAACTGGTCAGGATGCTCTTGATGGTGCAGTTGTAGGACTTTTTGAGGATCCATGCCAAATATTTTCAGTCTCATAAGGGGAGAAAAGGTGAAGATGGCGCGACAACATGACTGTCTTGGTGTGTTTGGACCATGGTAGTTTGTTGGTGATGTGGACATGACCCTCCTTTTCCTGTAGTCCACAATCATCTCCTTTGTCTGGATCACGTTGAGGGAGAGGTTGTTGTCCGGGCACCACACTGCCAGCTCTCTTGACCTCCTGTTTAGTCCCTGGGTCCTTAGCTTAGTGATGAGCTTTGTGGGCACTATGGTGTTGAACACTGAGCTGTAGTCAATGAACAGCATTCTCACACAGGTGTTCCTTTTGTCCAGGTGGGAATGGGCAGTGTGGAGTGCGATTGAGATTGCGTCGTCTGTGGATTGGTTTAGGCGGTATGCAAATTGGTGTGGGTCTAGGGTTTCTGGGATGATGGTGTTGATGTGAGCCATGACCAGCCTTTCAGAGCACTTCATGGTGACCGACGTGAGTTCTACGGGGCGGTAGTCATTTCGGCAGGTTACCTTTGCATTCTTGGTGACATGGACTATGGTGGTCTGCTTGAAACATGTAGGTTTTTAGCTTTGGTCAGGGAGATAGTTGCTGTGAGTACACACCCTGGTAATGCATAAAATGAATATAGCTTGTGTGGTTGGCTCGCGTCACTGGGAAGCTTGCGGCTAGGTTTCCCTTTGTATGCCATAATAGTTTGCAAGCCCTGCCACATCTGGCGAGCGTCAGCCGGTGTAGTAGGATTCAATCTTAGTCCTCTATTGACGGTTTGCCTGTTTGATGGTTTGTATGAGGGCATAGCAGGATTTATTTTAAGTGTCTGGATAAGTGTCCCGCTCCTTGAAAGCGGCAACTTTAGCTCGGTACGGATGTTGCCTGTAAATCCATTACTTCTGGTTGGGATATGTCGTCCCCACAGTGACAGTAAGTACATCGTCGATGCACTTATTGATGAAGCCAGTGACTGTGGTATACTCCTCAATGCCATTGGATGAATCCCGGAACATATTCCAGTCTGCTAGCAAAACAGTCCTGTAGCGTCCGTGTCATCTGACCACTTTGGTATTGAGTTAGTCGCTGGTACTTCCTACCTTTGCTTGTTAGCAGGAATCAGGAGGATATAATTATGGTCAGATTTGCCAAATGGAGGGAGAGCTTTATGCATCTGTGTGTGGAGTAAACGTGGTCTAGAGTTATTATTTTTTTAAATGTTTGTGACACGTGATATGCTGGTAGAAGTTAGATCAAACAGATTTAAGTTTGCCTGCGGATGACGTCCCTGACCATTTGGAGCGCCGCTTCTGGATGAGTATTTTCTTGTCTGCTTCTGGTTAGGGATGCTAGTCCACTTATCTCTTGTTTGTGCCCAATGAATGTGATCCTGTTCTCTCTACAGGCAATTTCTGTCTCAATTGAGCTGATTCCATGCAGAACAGCTCTTGTTAGTCTTTCAAGGGGAGCTAGAAAACGTAAGATACTGAGATGTTTCTCTATGTAGGTAGGTGGTTACTGATTTTTTTTTTTTTTTTTTTTTCTCTCCCTCTTTTCCAGGTGTATGCTGAGAGGTTGCGGCCCCTTGTCACCGATGGGGTGTACTTCATGCACAAGGCCCTCACTGGTCCCAGTAAGAAGATTCTGGTGGAGGGAGCCAATGCAGCCCTCTTGGATATTGACTTTGGTGAGAACAGAAGGGTTTGAGGGGGGGTAAATTATTATGCTATTTAGTGATGGCCATTGGAATATAATTTGAAGGAAATCAAACAATTTGTATTTTTCAGGCACCTACCCGTTTGTGACATCCTCTAACTGCACTGCTGGGGGGGTGTGCACTGGCCTGGGTGTGCCCCCGTCCTATGTGGGGAGAGTGTATGGTGTGGTCAAGGCCTACACCACCCGGGTGGGTGTTGGAGCTTTCCCCACTGAGCAGGACAATGTGAGTGGATAGTGTTTGTGTTTTGCAGAATTGTCTTAAGTCATACAGTATGAATTTCTAGGGGTGTAAACTTACTGTCTAGGAACCGTCTCTTCTAGTACTTAATATTTACATTCAGTTTAAAGTGAATCCCAGATCTGACTGCTGTGTTGATTGTGGTCCAGGAGATTGGCAACTTGTTGCAGTCCAGAGGGAGGGAGTTTGGTGTGACGACGGGCCGGCGGCGCCGCTGTGGCTGGCTTGACTTGATCCTTGTCAGATATGCCCACATGGTCAACGGCTTCACTGCGTAAGGCTCGGTCTCGCCTCCTGCTTGTCCTTCTTTCTGGATGTGTTCCATACTGTATGCATTGTAATTATTAGATCACCGTGTTCAGTCTGTTGTACTTGTGTATGCCTCCGCTATGTTCAGTTGCTGTCTATTTATTGCAAAACTGTTTGACGCCACTGTTTCTCTCCGACAGCATTGCTCTGACCAAGCTTGACGTCCTCGACACGCTGCCAGAGATCAAAGTGGGTGTGTCCTACACTGTAGATGACGAATCCCTTCCCAGTTTTCCTGGTAAGTTTCTCCCTGTCTAGGGGTACTTATTTTATACAGTTGCTCTGTTCACTTTACCCTTACACATTTGATTTGGCTTGCCCTGCATGCTGACTCCCATCTTATTCCCTGTCTTTCCCTCTGTAGCCAATATGGACATGCTGATGCGGGTGTCAGTGAAGTACGAGACGCTACCTGGATGGTGCTGCAGCACTGAGGATGTGCGGTGCTTTGAGGAGCTGCCCCCTCAGGCACAGAGCTACATCCGCTTCATCGAGGACTTCTTGCAAGTGCCAGGTTAGTCAAGAAACAAGTATTTATGGTGATTATGCAGCCTTACTGAAAACCAACCTTGTTTTGATAATTGATGATATATTCACCATGAATTTGATTTTATTTGCAGTGAAATGGGTTGGAGTTGGGAAATCCAGAGAAAGCATGATCAAGCTGTTCTGATCAGTTTGGGAACTGATATCTTTTGGTTTTCTTGCCATTACATCAGCTGATTGGGAGAAGAATGATGTTGATGAATACTTGGATGACCATAAACCTTGGGCTAAATTCCCAAAGTCTGTTCTGCAGAAAAGCAAAAACTTCACCAGCAACGTTATTAGTGAAATGTATAACCTGCATTCTATAGCTTTCTTTTCTTCTGATGTGACAAGACAATATATTGACCATTATGTTCATCCTCTGTGTGTAATGGACAGACAGGTATTAAATCTTAAACAACTGTGGTAACCATACCAGGCTTTCATCAACCATTTCATTGAAGTAGTAATGTTTTTACAACTGTTTGGGTTGTTTTGTTTGCTTTCTTTTAAAACAAGATTTTAAAATTACTTCACCTTGCAGTTATTTTTTACATTATCTTTGCTTAAGGGTTGCGATACTAGGCTAATGTTTTTAAGGAGGCCTCATAATTAGGTCTTTGGATGAGCTGGCCTGTTGTACGAAGGAATTATTGTCAGGATTTTAGATTCTAAAGGGATGCTGTCTGAATGCCTTGATTTTCTATTGACCATTAAAACTTCTTCAGGATTGGTGGGTCCCCTGCGGGACGGTTGAGCTAACGTAGGCTAATGCGATTAGCATGAGGTTGTAAGTAACAAACATTTCCCAGGACATAGACATATCTGATATTGGCAGAAAGCTTAAATTCTTGTTAATCTAACTGCACTGTCCAATTTACAGTAGCTATTTCAGTGAAAGAATACCATGCTATTGTCTGAGGCGATTGCACAGTTTTGAACATAGTTATTAATAAACATATTAGGCACATTTGGGCAGTCTTGATATAAAATTTTGAACAGAAATGCAATGGTTCATTGAATCAGACTAAAACTTTGCACATACACTGCCATCTAGTGGCCAATATCCAGATTACACCTGGGCTGGTTAAATTATGGCCTTTCTCTTGCATCTTCAAAGATGATGGTACAGAAAAATACAGTATATAAAATATATTGTATTTTACCAGCTCTAATGTGTTTTTCTCCTACATTCCTTTCACATTTCCACAAACTTCTATGTTTCCTTTCAAATGGTACCAAGAAAATGCATATCCTTGCTACAGGCAGTTAGATTTGGGTATGTCATTTTAGGCGAAAATAGAAAAAAAGGGGGCTGATCCTTAACCTCTTTTAAGATCAAGAACTTGTGATTGCACACAAACACACCTGCTGATGTTTAGAACCTGGGTGGAACTCAACTTTTAATGTATATACAAACTACAAATGTTTTCCATTTCTTTCGGTGTAATGAAGTAAACAATATGCTTCTACTCCCCTACAATTATCAATAAAATTCTAAGTGTCATTGCTGTTTTGTTGATTATTATCATGTGCATATTCTTCTCTGGAGTATTTGGTCTGCTGTCCAATAAAAGCGGTAATTTCCCTTCCCTCTTTGTCAATGGCCCTGTTCAAGAGGATCATAAGCGTAATGTTGTTCATAAATTGACTGACTTATTGATCAAATTATGAGCAGCTATTTATGATTCAAGGTTCTTTGTAGGTCAGTCGGCAGTTGTCTGCAATGTGGAACAAGTCCATTTTCAAGACTAGCCGTGTTCTTGACCATCAAATCCATGATGCATTGTGGGTAAATGGTGACTGACTGAGCGACAAATCTGTTGTAGCTTGAAACACAAGCATTTCGCGACACCCGCAATAACATCTGTTAAATGTGTATGTGATCAATAAAATGTGAATACAATAAGTAGTTATTTATGATGCAATGTGATTTGTAGACCAGTCAATTGGCTGTTGCCTGCAATGTCGAACAAGCCTTATTTCGGCCCCTTTTTCTCTGGTGTTAATCACCTCTTCGACCTGTGACCAGTCTATACACAGACAACATCACACTGACATTTCACACAAATGAGCCGAGCCATTCAAGCTGCAAAGGTCCTGGTTACATCCATTTGATAATGTGAAAAAAATATCCAAACTAGTACAGAATTATTTGATCACATGTATGATTTTAGGTTGAATTCTCATAAGGGCTATTCTCTGTTCTCTATTTGGGATCTACAGCAAAGACATGCATGATGAATGGACTGGTCTGAATTTGTCCAACTGGGCACCCTTACAACGTAATGCGCTAAACTAGACGTATACGTGGCGCTGACGTCAGCGTTTAGCGGAAGGACCAGTTCCTTCGTAGGCAGTGGAGTGATCAAATAAAGATTATTTATTTACCGGTAAGAGATTGTTGGTATTTGAAACTTGATTATGTCTCGAAAAGATATCCTGATAACACTTGCTTAGTCATGTATCTACTCTGTTTTTGTCGTGCCAATATTTTATAGCTAACGTTAAGCTTATTCAGCTTTGGAAGACAGAACGCTAGCTACTAATAGCAGCAGGCTTGTTATGACTATTGGGCGTATTCGTTTTGCATGGCCCGATTGCCTCGGGTGTGCGGGTTGGAACATTTTAAACCATTCCATTGGTCCTTAAGTGAAATCTACACCCACCCTGGGCACCGGGTCATGTGAAATGAACTAGCCCATTTGCCGTTCACTCATCATCCACAAAACCTTTCAATTTTCTGTTAGTGCTAGCGTGTTACCTATATTCTCCTACATATGTATAACACTATTTATCAATATTGATGCCGTTTGTCCGATATAATATACTGTAACGACCCTGGGTTTATAAGCGCGGATATCGACTCTACCAGTTGAGCATACTTTTGGTGCACATTCGATAGCGCGCTGGACTTCGGGCTAGAAGGTCGAGGGTTCGCGCTCCCTGCTTGTTTCATTACAATACTTTACTGGATTCTGAGAGTAGCCTGGGCTATTTTGGACTGTTTGGCCAATCACTGAAGCTGGAGACTCATATCTCCCTCACTAGATTTAAGCACCAGCTGTCAGAGCAGCTCACAGATCACTGCACCTGTGCATAGCCCATCTGCTCATTCCCATACAGTTATTTATTATTACACATTAGCACCCGTCCCGCATCATTACTCTGGACGGTTCCGACTTAGAATATGTGGACAACTACAAATACCTAGGTGTCTGATTAGACTGAGAACTCTCCTTCCAGACTCACATGAAGCATCTCCAATCCAAAATTAAATCTAGAATCGGCTTCCTATTTCGTAACAAAGCCTCCTTCACTCATGCTGCCAAACATACCCTCGTAAAACTGACTATCCTACTGATCCTTGACTTCGGTGATGTCATTTACAAAATAGCCTCCAACACTCTACTCAGCAAATTGGATGCAGAAGAAGATGTGCATCTGTTTTGTCACCAAAGCCCCATATACCACCCATCACTGTGACCTGTATGCTCTAGTCGGCTGGCCCTCGCTACATATTCGTCGCCAGACCCACTGGCTCCAGGTCATCTAGAAGTCTTTGCTAGGTAAAGCCACGCCTTTTCTCAGCTCACTGGTCACAATAGCAGCACCCACCCATAGCACGCGCTCCAGCAGGTATCCCCAAAACCAATTCCTCCTGGTTAGGGATGCTAGTCCACTTATCTCTTGTTTGTGCCCAATGAATGTGATCCTGTTCTCTCTACAGTTCTCTGCTGCCAATGACTGGAACGAATTGCAAAAATCACTGAAGCTGGAGACTCATATCTCCCTCACTAACTTTAAGCACCAGCTGTCAGAGCAGCTCACAGGTCACTGCACCTGTGCATAGCCTATCTGTAAATAGCCCATCCAACTACCTCATCCCCATACTGTTATTTATTATTATTATTTTTTAGCTCCTTTGCACCCCAGTATCTCTACTTGCACATTCTTCTTCTGCACATCTATCACTCCAGTGTTTAATTGCTCAATTGTAATTATTTTGCCACTTTGGCCTATTTTTTTGCCTTATCTTACCTAATTTGCACACACTGTATATAGACTTTTTCTATTGTGTTATTGACTGTATGTTTGTTTATTCCATGTGTAACTTTGTTGTTGTTTGTGTCGCACTGCTTTGCTTTATCTTGGCCAGGTTGCAGTTGTAGATGAGAACTTGTTCTCAACTATCCTACCTGGTTAAATAAAGGTTAAATAACATTTTTACTAACAATCAAACACGTGCAAGGCATTCAGTGGATAAACAGCTAGTACCTCAACCAGTATAGGTTTGTTGGATTGTTCATTTTGCAATCCTGGGTTTTGTATATTTTTTAAGCAAGCACACTTTTCTTGACCAGAAGATTCTTGGTTGAGTTGTGAGTAAACCCCTTGATTGTAGTGATTGAATTTAGCTATGGGTCATTCAAGCTATTAGCATGTTTACAATCGGGCACATTATGTAACAGTACATTATGCTTTTTCTGGGAATCAGGATTTGGTGGTAGCTAAGAAAAAACGGTTTTACCTAACAGTTATTTACCCCAAACATTGGTTATCACATTTTTCATCGACTACTTATCTTTTAGTAAAAAAGAGAACACAAAGAAAAGTCTAGAAGTTGAGAAAAGTCTAGTAGACTAGTCTATCAGTGTATTGATTGCTACTCTCAAACCCAGAAAGTTCTTGAAGAGGATGTGTCTCTTGTGCTTTCTTTGCAGAGTGTCTGTATACATTCACACCAGTTGGTCTGTGGGCTTATTCTATCCTCAAGAACTCAAGTGAAACAATCTCCTTGTTGTCTGCCTAGTAGCTAATGTCTCATTTCAGACCCAGGGCTTTCCGGGACAGTTTTTGAGGAGCTTGTCATGTTGAGTACACAAGTGTTTTTGATGGATCTTTAAGATTATTCGTACTGAAATCTGACTCAGTTTTTCCTCCAGCAGGTGATGTGCCTGAGCATCCATGAACACGCGTCGTCGCCACGGTCCTAGGAACAGCCAGGAAGGGGTGTACCTAGGGCCTGCCCAGACCCAGTCACCGCTGATCCAGTTGCAGGACCCACAACTCACAGCCCCCAGTCCACCCCCACCTGCTCCACTGGTGGACATAAGCAACATGTCGGGCAGGGACCGCACCAATGAGTTCCAGTCAGTCTGCAGGTCACTACAGGGGAGACAGGTGAGCAACATGGAGAGACCGTATGTCTTTTAATAATAACATGTATGTTCTCAATTAGTATTAACTAGCTTTACCAAAATAGATGTGACAGATTAGCACCATAGAGAGATGTTTATTTATTATTGTTATGTACAGTTCCACTCAAAAGTTTGGACATAACTACTCTTTCCAGGGTTTTTCTTTATTTTTACAATGTTCTGCTTTGTAGAATAATAGTGAAGACATCAAAACTATGAAATAACACACATGGAATTTTGTAGTAACCAAAAAAGTGTTAAACAAATCAAAATATATTTGAGATTTGTCAAAGTAGCCAGCCTTTGCCTTGATGACAGCATTGTACACTCTTGGCATTCTCTCAACCAGCTTCATGAGGTATAGTCACCTGGAATGCATTTCAATTAACAGGTGTGCCTTGTTAAAAGTTAATTTGTAGAATTTCTTTCCTTCTTAATGTGTTTGAGCCAATCAGTTGTGTTGTGACAGGGTAGGGGGGTATACAGAAGATAGCCCTATTTGGTAAAATACCAAGTCCATATTATGACAAGAACAGGTCAAATAAGCAAAGAGAAATGACAGTCCATCATTACTTTAAGACATGAAGGTCAGTTAATCTGGAAAATGTCAAGTATTTTGAAAGTTTCTTAAAGTGCAGTCGCAAAAACTATCAAGTGCTATGATGAAACTGGCTCTCATGAGGACCGCCACAGGAAAGGAAGACCCAGAGTTACCTTTGCTGCAGAGAATAAGTTCATTAGAGTTACCAGCCTCAGAAATTGCAGCCCAAATATATGCTTCACAGAGTTCAAGTAACAGACACGTCTCAACATCAACTGTTCAGAGGAGACTGTGAATCAGGCCTTCATGGTCCAATTGTGGCAAAGAAATCACTAGTAAAGGACACCAATAATAAGAATAGTCTTGCTTGGGCCAAGAAACTTGAGCAATGGATGTTAGACCGGTGGAAATCTGTCCTTTGGTCCGATGAGTCCAAATTTGAGTTTTTTAGTTCCAACCGCCTCGTCTTTGTGAGACGCAGATTAGGTGAACGGATGCTCTCCGCATGTGTGGTTCCTACCGTGAAGCATGGAGGAGGCGGTGTGATGGTGTGCTTTGCTGGTGACACTGTCTGTGATCTATTTAGAATTCAAGGCACACTTAACCAGCATGGCTACTGCAGCATTCTGCAGCGATATGCCATCCCGTCTGGTTTGTGCTTAGTGGGACTATCATTTGTTTTTCAACAGGACAATGATCCAACACACGTCCAGGCTGTGTAAGGGTTATTTTACCAAGAAGGAGAGTGATGGAGTGTTGCATCAGATGACCTGGCCTCCAAAATCATCCATCCTCAAACAAATTGAGATGGTTTGTGATGAGTTTTACTTCACAGCAGAGTGAAGGAATAGCAGCCAACAAGTGTTCAGCATATGTGGGAACTCCTTCAAGACTGTTGGAAAACTATTCCAGGTGAAGCTGGTTGAGAGAATGCCAAGAGTGTGCAAAGCTATCATCCAGGCTAAGGGTGGCTACTTTGAAGAATTTAAAATATTTGTTGAACACTTTTTTTGTGAACAACATGATTCCATATGTGTTATTTCATAGTTTTGATGTCTTCACTATTATTCTACAGTGTATAAAATAGTACAAATAAAGAAATCCCCTTGATAGATAGGTGTGTCCAAACTTTTGACTGGTACTGTATGTTTTGAACGAGCACCAACTGTCGAATCATAACATTCAGGCACACCAAAATAGTTGTGCTTGACATTTGCACACTGATCAATGTTGGTTGATTGTTCCTTATTCTTCCTGTTTTCTTCAGAATGCGGTCCAGTCCAGCAAGCCAGCCCTCAGTGCAGTCAGACAGCGCAGTGACTTTACACTCATGGCAAAGTTAGGAGCATTACACTGTGTTATTAACATGTTATTGAATGAGAATAGGAGATGATTTTGAGAACGGATACATTTTATGTATAGCCTTCTATTGGTATCCCTATACTCAGCTGTTCGTTATGTTTCTTTGTATTTAACAGGAGGATTGGGAAGGACTTGAGTAACACTTTCGCCAAACTGGAAAAACTCACAATACGTAAGGAAGCAACTCTTTTAGTTTTTGCGTCCACAATGTGGCTGTGCATCTGGAACTCACTGACTCTTATCTTGTCTAGTTGCCAAAAGGAAATCTCTTTTTGATGACAAAGCTGTGGAGATTGAGGAGTTAACCTACATTGTTAAACAGGTGAGGAGATATGTATAGTAGATTTAGCTGCTATACTTTGTTGTTACTCTACAGAGTTTATACGTACAGGATGCTGTTCAGGAACACTTTATTAGATGCCCGTTGGGATGTGAAAGTAAAAGCAAGTTGTCTGTTTTTTATTTTCTTTGTCCAGGACATAAACAGTCTGAATAAACAGATAGCACAGCTGCAGGGTCTTGTGCGCTCCAGACAGAGTCAGAATGGCAAACACCTACAGACACATTCCAACACCATCGTTGTCTCCCTCCAGGTAACTTCCAGGCTCTGACATTCTGATATGTCCATTGGTTTTATCCAATGAAGAATAGTGCATGTCACTTTTCCATGTAGCGTTCATTTTATAACAGCCCTTTTCTGTTCTAGTCCAAACTGGCATCAATGTCAAACGACTTCAAGTCGGTGCTGGAGGTCAGGACAGAGGTAAGACAAACACACATCTTTCACAGTAAATATTTTGACCAGACTAGTTTTGATTGGATGTTCCATGTATATTTGTTGATTTATAAACCGTTTTATACAGATTTTCTTCTCAACTCCCCCACACTCTTTTCCCTCTGCAGAACCTCAAAGAGCAGAAGAGTAGAAGAGATCAATTTTCTCAAGCCCCAGCATCCTCCTCCCATCTACATGCCAGCAACTTCGGTGAGATAAACTATTATCAGCTCCACAGTACAAAACAAGCACTAAACAGTACAATCTGACCTCTCTCTCCCCCCCCCCTTCTCTCTCTCTCTCTCTCTCTATCTCTCTATCTCTCTCTCTCTCTCTCTCTCTCTCTCTCTGTCTCTCTGTCTCTCTGTCTCTCTCTCTCTCTCTCTCTCTCTCTCTCTCTCTCTCTCTCTCTCTCTCTCTCTCTCTCTCTCTCTCTCTCTCTCTTTTGCAGGTAACTCATTGTTAATGCAGGACGACTCTAAAAGGACAGCTGAAGTCTCTATAGACATGGACTTCCGTGCCAGCCAACAGCTGCAGCTTGTCAATGAACAGGTATTACCTCCAATCCTCTTGATGATGAGAAGCATTATAATGATTGTGACAATAACAGTGAAATAACATTTAAAACACACTTTGACGCAGTGTCCTCTTTCGATACAAATGCTTTTATTGACTGAGACTTGTTTCTGGAGTCATGTGTCAATCAATAATACTGTTTGTTGCTTAATAATTTGCATTCATTCTAAGTGGTGTCACTCTTATGGTGTGTTTGTATAGGACTCGTACATCCAGAGCCGTTCAGACACCATGCAGAACATAGAGACCACCATCGTAGAGCTGGGCTCCATCTTCCAGCAGCTGGCCCACATGGTGAAGGAGCAGGAGGAGACAGTGCAGAGGTGAGGGAGAGATGAAGAGAGGGCCAGAGATGATCAAGCCACTAGTTAAGATGCTTTTCCCCTGATATTACATTGTTGTTCTGATGTTTTGTGTTTGCATATCCAGCAATGATCAGACAGGGCATGCAGTGGTAAGCCTGTTAATGAAACCTCTGACACTCATTGACCTCCCATTTCCCATCCTCTTTCCTGCAGAATTGATGCCAATGTGGAGGACACCCAGCTCAATGTGGACATGGCACACTCCGAGATCCTCAAGTACTTTCAGTCTGTCTCATCCAACCGCTGGCTCATGGTCAAAATCTTCCTCGTCCTCATAGTCTTCTTCATCGTCTTTGTGGTCTTCTTTGCTTGAGGAGCAGGGGGGCACTTGGCTAAGGATGAGAGATGGAGGGATTGTGCTGGAGGAGAGCAGTTTCTCCTTTATGTTTCATACTTTCTCTCCTTGTGGTTTAAAGAAAATACCACTACTAACACACAATTCTGCATATGCTAAGATGTGGTTATGTTGATAATGAATAGCTGTATGGTAGAAAGAAGTTGAAAAATATGATTATTCTTATTACCATCCATTAAATGGAGTAAATAGATGAAATCTATGATGCACGATAGAAGACTATTGCAGTTGGATTGAAACTATCTTCTGTTGTCTTCATGCGTTCTTTCTGTAATTTGTAGAAAACATTCCTACTTCTTGAAGGACAGGGTCAATCCAAAGAGAAATTGAGTCGGAATAGGAAACTGGTAGATTCATTTGGCCTTAAAAGACCTGTATGCTGAATCTCTGAGGGTCGTTACTCCTCACAATGCACCTCACTGCCAGCAGTAATACCTCCGTTAGGATGTTAGGGCTGATTGACAAGGCCATGTGAATGACCTCTGACCTTCAATCTCTTCTTTGATGGTTAGGAAAGCTGATAGGAAATGTTTGGCCACTCTTAACCTAAACTGTACATGCATTGATGAAAGGACATCCATCATGACAGTCAACTTGCCGTGGTTGACCTGAGATAGATGAATGTACTGTGTAAGTGAAGCATTGCCAGTACTTCTGGTGCTTTTATTTTCTCTAGTCAGATACTGAACTGTATGTGCACAACTGCTTTGCCTTTTACAGCTACCATAGAATATCTTTGAATTAAGATACATTATTTTCAATAAACTGGTATTTAAATGATGTTTAATCAGAGTCTGCACATAACACCAAATGAGTGGTGTTTTACAGACAGATGTTCTACATTTTTCACCCCCTGCCTCCCCCTAATACCCCCCCCCCCCCCCCCCCCCACACACACACTCACACACACACACACATACACACACTTCATAAATGTTCAATGTTCACACATTTTTTGGGGACTAAATCTCTGTTTTATCTATGTCTCTGATGTATCTGTAAAGGTAAATTTAATTGTAATTCAAATTTGTTATGTCTCTCCTTTTTGTTCAAGAGAATGACTTGGAGACACCAAACAAATATTCAAATATACAAACTCATCTGCTAAGCTAATATTCTGGAACCCAGAAATATTGGAATGGACTTTTTTTTAAAACTGTTTCACACATTTGCTCTCCTCTGTCTCTGGATATCTTGGAGGAAGTATTGTAGGTCACTGCTAATTTTATTGATACCCCTAATTTCTGTATTTTATCATAAGCTTTTGTTGTAGAAACTGCAAATGTGTAAGCAAAAATTAAAAATAATTTTAAAAGTTTTGTTTTTCATTGTCAACAGGAATGTGTTTGTTTTAGTGTAGTCACCACCATAACACTGACACATAGGTTTATTGTTATCAAGTTTAGGGTTCATTCTAAATTAGTCAAACAGTTTGTTTGCATTCTTTGGAAGCTGAACAGTTTATTTACATAGCCTTGTTTTTCAGAATAATGAAATATTCCATTAAGAAACAGAACATATACAGTGTCTTCAGGAAGTATTCATACCCCTTGACTTATTCCACATTTTGATATGTTACAACCTGAATACAACAGTTTTTTCCCCTCAGCCATCCACACACACACAATACCTCATAATGACAAATTGAAAACATGTTTTCAGACATTTTACCAAATGTTGTTGAGAATGAAATACAGAAATATCTCATTTATATAAGTATTCACACCCCTGAGTCAATACTTTGTAGAAGCACCTTTGGCGGCGATTACAGCTTTGAGTCGTCTTGGGCATGTCTGTATCGGCTTTGCACATCTGGATTTGGGGATTTTCTCCATTCTTCCTTACAGATTTTCTCAAGCTCTCTTAAGTTAGTTGGGGAGTGGCGTTCAACAGCAATGTTCAAGTCTTTCCACAGATTTTCAATGGAATTGAAGTCTGGGCTCTGGCTGGGCCACTCAAGGACTTCACATTCTTGTTCTGATGCCATTCCAGCGTTGCATTGGCTGTATGCTTAGGGTCATTATCCTGTTGGAATGTAAATCTTCACCCCAGTCCAAGGTTGTTTGCATTCTGAAGCAGGTTCTCATCAAGGATTTACCTCTTATTTGGCTCCATTCCTCGTTCCCTCTATCCTTACCAGTCTCCCAGTCCCTGCTGCTGAAAAGCATCCCCATAGCATGATGCTGCCACAAAGCTTCACGGTAGAGATGGTGTTATATGGGTGATGAGCTGTGCATGGTTTCCTGCAGACATTGCGCTTTGCATTCTGCATTAATTACTGTTTATAACTGCATTACAGACAAAGGTCCTGGAGCTCCATTAGTTTCCCGGGGGTAACAGTGTATGTCTCCCTCGGGTGTGGTCCTAGTCAGCTGTAGTAAATGTCTGCATATTTCTGTCAACCTCTCTTGGTGGAGACGGTCAGTGTGTTTCAGCAGGGCTCCAAACTCCAGCACCAGGGTGTGGGCGACCAGCTCCTCTGGGGAGTGCTGGGCTGGGACTGTGGTGGGCTCTGTGGAGGAGAACACAGATGTCCAGCAGAACATCTGAGGAGAAAGGGAAAGGTTGCAAACTAGAGGAGAGTGTTAAGTGAACACAGTGTGCTGATAGTTCAGAGTAGATAGAGTATGTTTGCCAGGAGAACAAAACAGGTAAAATGTCCAACCAGTTTTACCCAAATTACATGTATTTTACCAACAAGGCCACAGATCAAAATATGGTTCTATCTTGAAATACATTTATAAACAAATAAGTTGAATCATAATTATGTTGATGGAACAAGTCATTATATTTTGTTGATCCAATTAAAGTGAGTGTTCTTACCATAAAAATGTCAAATTAATATAAATAATCAGGAGTAACTAAGAATAAGTGACTGATCCAATGGGAGACAATGTATGACAGTATACTTTATCCTGTGATAGCCTCTATTAAGTGAGTACAGAAGCGTGTGTCTAAATTCTAATCCGAACTCTGTGTGAGCCCCTTATTGATGTGATCAGCATTTCCCCTGTCACTGGCAGCTTAACGTGCCTTGATTCAGTTTGGAAATAACTGCCACCGTCTGAGCAGAAGCACAGTCGCCATCTCCAGTTTATTTATTAGGGGGATTTTAGAATAGAAATAAATAACATTTTAGTAGCCAAACCACCACATGTACAGGGTTAAGGCCAAATCATGACTACATTAAAAACAACAGAACACACAAAGTCTCGGAAGCGAACCAGAGGTCTCATTTGTCTGTGCAGGAGTGATGGGGGCAGAGTGTCCACTCGTGGGCACAGGGGGCTCAGTCTGTGGTATGGGGCTGTCCCTCTGATGCACGAGATGAAGGCAGAGAAATGGAGGGAAACGATGTGGGCACGGGGGATACAGTCTGTGGCTCTAGGGAACCATGCAGTGGCACAGGAGAGACTGGGTGAGTGGGCCACCTCGAGCCCTGTCTGCGGGGCCTGGACGTGTATGTGGAGGGAGGGGTTGTGGGGCTTCCTGGGGTTAGAGGCCCGTCTGTATGGGGCTAACCTGTCCAGGTGCAGTGCCAATTTTCTCCCCCCGGGAGACAGCTGGACCCAGTACACCACCTCTCCCATCCTCGCCAGGAACCTGCAGGGCCCCACCAGTGACTGTCCAGCTTGGGGCATTGTCCTTTCTTTCTTAGGGGGCTGAAGACCCAGATCAGCTCCCCAGCCTCAAAGTGCCTTCCCCGGGTGTGCACATCATGGGTCATTTTCTGCTTCACACGTGCGTTCAACAGCTGTTCTCTCTGCTGATGATGTGGGCTGTCTCCTGGCGTACCCCGTCCCCGGGGGGACGGCAGGGCTGTCTCCTGGCGTACCCCGGCCCCGGGGGGGGGGCGGCAGGGCTGTCTCCTGGCGTACCCCGGCCCCGGGGGGACGGCAGGGCTGTCTCCTGGCGTACCCCGGCCCCGGGGGGACGGCAGGGCTGTCACGGGGCCGACCAAGTAGCATGAGTAGGGCATGAGTAGGACAGGCTTGCGAAGGTGGAATCCTGGACAGCGGAGAAGCACGCCATGAGAACCATGGGCAGATGTTTTTCCTAGTCACGCTGTGTTTGGCAGAGATTATTAAAACCCTCCACGAAACCATTGCTTTGTGGGTGAAGTGGCGTCATACCGATCTTGTGCATACCCAGCCTCTCACACATGGTGGCAAACAGATGGTTTCTGCCTTGGCCGCTGTAAATTGATTCAACACCGGCTCGTTTGCTCTCTCTCTCTCTCACTCTCTCTCCCTCTCTCTCTCTCTCTCTCTCTCTCTCTCTCTCTCCCTCTCTCTCTCTTTCTCTCTCTCTCTCCCTCTCTCTCTCCCTCTCTCTCTCTCTCTCTCTCTCTCTCTCTCTCTCTCTCTCTCTCTCTCTCTCTCCCTCTTACCCTTGTTTAAAAGCCTTTCTGGACAAGATGCGATTAGATTAAAGTGTAAAGTTCCTAGGCATATCGATTACAGTATAAGAGTGTGCTGGTGGTTTGCAGGTGGTGTGTTGGACCTATGGGGAAACGTCTTTCAGCCTCAGTCAGCTACCATACATGGCCACAATTCTGTAATGTCATGCACTGAACACTGTATAGACTGGAGGAATATGAGAAAACCATAGTAAAATGTATTTATTGGATACTGACTGTAATGTTTTTAAATCAATTGTCACTGGCAAGCTTCAATTTTATAGAAATGGTGAAATGAAGTCTCTGAGTGTGAGAACATGTGTGAGAACATTATCACAAGTTATATGAGACGACCAACCCACACGGCAGTTACTACGTTGTGGTACTTTTTTGCTAAGCCGCCTTGTAACAATATTTGACTTCTTGTTATCAGTGCACTGTGGCAAGCCCGTCTTCCACTAAATGGGACAAAATTGCAGACGCTTGCAAACAAATCCATTTCCAGACCCAGAAGTCCATGCATCATCAAAAATGGCAGAAAGGGGGCTTAGATGTAAAAAGGCCCTAATTGAAAAAAGTGCTCATGATGGAAGTCAAGTCATCATCCACCTCTTCTTTACTTCTCATATCCCTCCCTTTCCTCGTTTCTCCCCTCACCACCACCCACTCTCTCCTTTTCACATGTAATTGCCGGTCAATTTGCCATCAGTTAAATCAATGTAGACATTTCATCCCAATGAAGCTTGTTTTTCACTCCATTGCCCATCCCTTGTAAATCTGCCCCTTATCTCTCTGATCAACTCTCTCTTCATCTCTCTCTCTGTATTCTTTCTGCTTTGTCTCACTTGTCTTTGTTTAGGTAAACATCTTGTCAAGACAGAGAATACTAAGAAACCAAGGAGGAGAAGAACAAATGAGAATCTGAATCCTGCAGTCATCTCTGAGGGAACATAAGTAAGGACTTTTACATTTTATTATCTTTTCCTCGTAGAAATTACAAGGTAAGTTGCAATGGTGTTGATGACAACAAAAATGGTGTTTGACAGTATTGACATTTTGAGAATCATTTTTTATTAATTGAAAAAAAAATTATCTTCCAATTCAGTTATTATTTCCATGCTGATGTCTTGAAATGAATCAGGGTCTGTGACAAATCTGTCAGCAATACATCACTATTTCTACACCATTGAATCTCTAGAGTTTATTGAAGGGTGTCTATATTGGTTGATGGTCTTCTGGCTACCGGTTGGCTCAAGGCAATTCTAACAATTCTAACACTTTAGTTTCACCCCTTCCCTCTTCTGTACTTTCATCGTCAAATGTCCAGTTTCCACTCAGACCAGATATTCTGATTCTTGTCAGCACTTTATTAATTATTGTATATTCCTGTCTGTTTCCTTGTCTGAGTAATCAGTTCCTCTTTTATGTTTACTTCAAGATTCTCAGTATATGCAGTATATCTCCTGTATGCCTCTGTCTGTGCTTGGCCTTGATTTACCGACTCCCAGCCCTCTGAGTAATAAGACTCCTGTTTCATAGCAGTTGGACTCAGTTCAGTTTTTTTGTGAGCAAAGGGGATCTGTAGGCTCTCTCACAGATTGAATTGACGAAGCTGAATGTGTCTCAAAGTTCCTTTGGTGGGTGTATATAGCTAATCAAATTATCCTTGTCTGCCAGTGCACCAGTAGTACAGTATAGAAGAAAGATTGGTATAACTTCCAATAATTTTCTTGATAGACCGTCTTATCATTTGCATGCAAGTATTATATTTATGCTTATTTTGCCTTAAAACTGTTGAATTGAACATAGTGTACATTGATTAAATGACTACAGTATATGCAGTGACAAAGGAAGAGACTGCCCCGGGAAGCTGATCTGGCCAGTGAGAGAGGGAGAAAGTTTATGTTTTCCTGTCAAAGCCTTGTTTAACTGAGTAGGGGACTAATATATTTCATACTCACTGACAATGATGGCAATAGGCCCAGAATTAACAGCGTATAGGTACATCAGTTAATTGCAAACTGGGCTTTTTGATCTTAGAGACTCCTTCTCTGACAAACAGGGCCACTCTGAGGAACACAGTCTCTGAAGGTGTCTCATGCTTCATGCAGATTTCCTCAGAGGGGTCTTTTTGGTTAGTGAGACCAAGCTAAGAGTCCATTAGGGAATTTAGGATTTGAATCATACACTCTTAGAAAAGGGCTCCAAAAGTTATCCAGCTGTCCCCATAGGAGAACCCTTTTCGGTTCCAGGTAGAACAATTTTCGGTTCCGTGTAGAACCCTCTGTGAAAAGGGTTCTACATGGAACCCAAAGGGGTTCTACCTGGAACAAAAAAGTGTTATTCAAAGGGTTCTCCTATGGGGACAGCCGAATAACCTATTTAGGTTCTAGATAACACCTTTTTTTTGAAGAGTGTACGAGACCACAGTACTGAATTTTCATTCCCTCAAAATATAGTAACATTTATTCCAATTCAATGTTTAAACACATCATTAGTCAAATACATTTTGTTTATTCAATCGTCAGTTAATTGACATTGATTTGACCCAACAGTGAGAGAGAGACAGAAAGAGAGAGAGTGCTAATGCTGATTAAAGTGCATGTCAATGGTGATCTTGTTGTTGCTGTCACGCCAAAACAGTCTGGTATTGTCATGAATAATAAAACAGCATTGGTCATGCGTAGAAGTCCATATTTGAAGTGTATAAAGTTGATGAAGCCACTGTAGGTTTGGTAAATTGTGTCAGTCCCATTCCTGATGCCCTCTCCTTGTGGTTGTGAAATTCCAACCAATTTCACCCATTCTGTTTGGTGCTGCGATAGCAATAACATCTATTTGATACAGCATAGTTCTGAAAAATAGTTAAAGGTATTCTAGATACCTAATATGCTACCTGGAAGCTGTATGTGTAGAAAGTCCAACTGTAGTACAAAATACATACCTCATACATTTCAAATGTTTCATTAGCTTTGTGGATGCAGAAATAAACTGGCACTTCTCAAGTTGGTTTGGAGAGGAAGAGAGGAAGGAAATCAGTAGTATGGAAGAAGATATATACACAGGAAAGATAGGAGGGTGGTAAGCATTAAGATCACTTTATTAGCCAATTGCACATAAGGTCCAACCAAAATATAACTTCCACTTTTAACCCAAAAACACATCAAGGTTTTGGGAGAGGTGCAGGGGGCTGCCACATTGGGAGCTGTTGTGTGGGGTTAAGTGCCCTGCAATTGCCAGCTCACTTCTCAACAGATTTTTTTCATCAGACCTGGGATTTGAACTGGCAATCCTCCTGTTACTGGCCCACCTCTCTAACCACTAGGCTACCTGCCCCCCATCACATCTTTGATTGGGATATTCTGGGAGCTCACTCCCATCAACTGCATAGCCCTGGGAAGCATAACCACAACCTTACTGCTGCACACACACAAATGCCCACACACCACACACAGCAGCAGCAGTTCCAGGGTGCGGCTGGGTTCTTTGACGGGCTCTGCTGAGGGTAGCAGAGGGAGGGGGAGCCTGTTGCCCATTGCGGAGTCGGCAGTGTAACGCCAGCAGACCTCGTAAACTCCACTAGAGGAATTGATCCTGGCACTGTCAGACTGAGACACTGATACTCTGCTACTCATACCCATAGAGAGAGCTACACAACTACAGTATATTGTAGGTGTATGAAAAAGTGTTACACTGTATGTCTGAATAGTGGAATTGCTCACTATCACACATACATGATATAGCCTACACCACAATGTCGATACCAGTGGAGGCTGCTGAGGGGAGGACAGCTCATAATAATGTCTGGAATGGAGCAAATGGAACGGCATCAAACACATGGAAACCATGTGGTTTATGTTGTTGATACCTTTCCACCTATTCCAGGTGCCCTTCCTCCCCAAATAAGGTGCCACCAAAAGCCTGTGTCCGATTTCCACAAGAGACACTGTTAGTCCCTACCCTCCTCTCCACTTATTGCCTTAGAGAAACTGAGTGATCCAAATCAGGGTAGAGGAAACAAAAAAAAAGCAATAAGCTAATTCTAGCTCAGTGTATCTGCATTGACCCCTCCCTCCATCTCTCCCACTCCCTTTCTCTCACTCATTCCACCTCTCCCTCTGATTCCACCTCTCTCCCTAGCTCTCTCTCTTCAAAGTCAATTTGATGGAGTAGCTTTTCATTTCTTGGACACTCAGCAACAGCCTCTCCCACGCGCTCATGCACATGCACGCTCGTGCACGTTTACTCTCCTAGCGTCTAGAGTGAGTGTGTGAAAGAGACCCTTCCTATAGCTGCTGATATCCTGGATTTTTAAGATCGTTCATTTTGAGGTAAGAGATGTCCACAGGCTTCACCCCCTGTGTGTTAGAGAGACCACAAATCCTGCTTCCATTGGATGAGATAATGAACATTGCAATTGTTTCATTGTTACAGATAAAGTACCCCATATTAACTTCATTCTGTGTAATCGAAGGATGTATTCTCAGGCATTTTGACTGTGTTGTGTGAAGTATCTGTACCTTAGAAGGGCCATGACTTGAGCGTGATCGGTATCTCAAGGAGGACATCTTTATATGACAGTTTAAATTAAATCTGTTCATGGTTTTCTATAACTGTGCAGTGGAGAGATTGTAATTAAGAACAATTCAAATTAAACCTTGTTAAAGTTTCTAATTATTGTTTGGTGGCACTGAAAAGGCCTTTTTGACAGCTTTTGTAATTTTATAAAAACATAACTTGACTGTCACTAGTGATTGATGTCAGCTAATGCACATGACTAAAAGGGAGGTTGAAGGGCAGTTATTTTGATCTGAGAGCATGTGCAAAATAGCTGCACGTTAGGATGAAAGGCTTGTCTGTCTATGCATTTTTTTGTGTATCCCGAGCAGCTGCTGAAGTTGTTTGGCTGGGTAGTGTAAATTTCACTGTGTGGGTGACAGGTTATTGGTCTCAGGTTAAATCAGGCCCAGAGGAGTTGCTGACTGCAAAAGCAATGTTATATCTTAGATGAGTGAGAAAAAGCACAGATGTAACCTGTCACACACTCACAGTACATACAGTGTAGGCCTACTGCACAACATCAATACAGAAAATCAGACAGAAGACAATATTACACCTACATGTAAATATACAGCATTAGTGTGTCCCTGGGGTCTTGAACCTGGTCTGACTAAAAATCTAAAGCTGTGTCAAGGACTAAATTACCCAATCACTCAGCAGCTTGGAAAGGACATTACACTGAATGTGTAATTCAGCTCAGTCACATCACATCTGGGACCTGAGAATCATGGGGTATTAATTCTTCACACAGCCGAGCCTGCTAGTGTGGTATATCTGGTATAGAATAATGTTTCTCCCCTGTGTTAATGGACAGACATGGCCGGATGCACGTGCAGACACATACACACACACACCTTTTTCGGGCTCTAACCCACTCTGCTGGTTGAAGCACACCTCTATTTGTCTATTGCCGTGTTCAAGACGACTCGGAACTTGGAAGTTCATTGTAGAAAGATAAGGTCATAATTTCCCACTTGGAAAGTAACTGAGTCAACCAATAGGAAGCTCTACGCCACAAAAACGTATCTAACTTTAACCTGAGATTCAGAGTTTGCGAGTTGTCTTGAACACAGCCTTTTTTATGTTTATTGACTCTGCATTCTGTATGTTTGTGTATCTTGCTCCATCCACCATTATATCACCTTGATGATTTTTTTCTCTCCCCAATGTGATCCATTAGAGATGTGCATCTGTTGTATGTTCTCTCTCTCACACAGGATTTTGGTTGACAGCTCATTTTCTGTCGTTTTGGTGACGTTACGTTTACAATCAAAAGCGTCATGTAGCAGTGCTGAACCACATGTTTCATTGTCACACAGGGAAACTCTCATCAATGGAAAACAAACAACAAATAATTCTGAACAACAGGGAATTGTCGTGTTCAAAGTTGATTGATCTCATACATAATAACTCACCTTTAATATGATATTTGTAATGTTGTCAAACATTAATGAGTAATCTCTCCAGTAACTAGTGGTCCAATAACAATGGTTATTTTGTTCAACACCAACGTCTTGGTAAAACCCACCCAGTGTCCCCACCTTCGGGCTGTGAGGAGGACGGCCATCCCCGCAGCTACGGGTCCAGAATCTCCATCCTCAGCCGCAGAGGGAAGAGCAGCTGGAAGAGGAGGAAGAGGGAGGAAGAGGAGAGAGAGAGGTAACCAAGTGATGAAGAGTAGTGTGGTAGATAGTAATGATCCTTTACTTAGACACATCTCTGGTAGAATTCAAGTCCATTCCTGGTTTCAACTCATACCACATCCATGATGCCACCGAAAAACAACACTAGGCTTGTCTGCTCCTGTGAGACATGATTGCTTCATGTTTATTAGACTGTATACAGTACACTCTTAGAAAAAAGATGCTGTCTAGAACCTTACATGGTTCTTCAGCTGTCCCCATAGGAGAACCCTTTGAAAACCCCTTTTTGGTTACAGGTAGCAAAAAGGGTTCTCCTATGGGGACAGCCGAATAACCCCTTTGGAACCATTTTTTTAAAAAGAGTGCAGCCTACACATATAGTGTAACCATCAGCAACATGTTTTCTGTTTCCGGTCAGTAATCTGGTGGGGGCTACAGTCTGTATTACGTTTAGTTTCCAGTCAGTAATATGGTGGGGGCTACAGTCTGTATTACGTTTAGTTTCCAGTCAGTAATATGGTGGGGGCTACAGTCTGTATTACGTTTAGTTTCCAGTCAGTAATATGGTGGGGGCTACAGTCTGTATTACGTTTAGTTTCCAGTCAGTAATATGGTGGGGGCTACAGTCTGTATTACGTTTAGTTTCCGGTCAGTAATATGGTGGGGGCTACAGTCTGTATTACGTTTAGTTTCCGGTCAGTAATATGGTGGGGGCTACAGTCTGTATTACGTTTAGTTTCCAGTCAGTAATATGGTGGGGGCTACAGTCTGTATTACGTTTAGTTTCCGGTCAGTAATATGGTGGGGGCTACAGTCTGTATTACGTTTAGTTTCCGGTCAGTAATATGGTGGGGGCTACAGTCTGTATTACGTTTAGTTTCCGGTCAGTAATATGGTGGGGGCTACAGTCTGTATTACGTTTAGTTTCCGGTCAGTAATATGGTGGGGGCTACAGTCTGTATTACGTTTAGTTTCCGGTCAGTAATATGGTGGGGGCTACAGTCTGTATTACGTTTAGTTTCAGGTCAGTAATATGGTGGGGGCTACAGTCTGTATTACGTTTAGTTTCCGGTCAGTAATATGGTGGGGGCTACAGTCTGTATTACGTTTAGTTTCCGGTCAGTAATATGGTGGGGGCTACAGTCTGTATTACGTTTAGTTTCCGGTCAGTAATATGGTGGGGGCTACAGTCTGTATTACGTTTAGTTTCTGGTCAGTAATATGGTGGGGGCTACAGTCTGTATTACGTTTAGTTTCCGGTCAGTAATATGGTGGGGGCTACAGTCTGTATTACGTTTAGTTTCCAGTCAGTAATATGGTGGGGGCTACAGTCTGTATTACGTTTAGTTTCCGGTCAGTAATATGGTGGGGGCTACAGTCTGTATTACGTTTAGTTTCCGGTCAGTAATATGGTGGGGGCTACAGTCTGTATTACGTTTAGTTTCCAGTCAGTAATATGGTGGGGGCTACAGTCTGTATTACGTTTAGTTTCCAGTCAGTAATATGGTGGGGGCTACAGTCTGTATTACGTTTAGTTTCCAGTCAGTAATATGGTGGGGGCTACAGTCTGTATTACGTTTAGTTTCCGGTCAGTAATATGGTGGGGGCTACAGTCTGTATTACGTTTAGTTTCCGGTCAGTGATATGGTGGGGGCTACAGTCTGCATTACGTTTAGTTTCCAGTCAGTAATATGGTGGGGGCTACAGTCTGTATTACGTTTAGTTTCCAGTCAGTAATATGGTGGGGGCTACAGTCTGTATTACGTTTAGTTTCCAGTCAGTAATATGGTGGGGGCTACAGTCTGTATTACGTTTAGTTTCCAGTCAGTAATATGGTGGGGGCTACAGTCTGTATTACGTTTAGTTTCCAGTCAGTAATATGGTGGGGGCTACAGTCTGTATTACGTTTAGTTTCCAGTCAGTAATATGGTGGGGGCTACAGTCTGTATTACGTTTAGTTTCCAGTCAGTAATATGGTGGGGGCTACAGTCTGTATTACGTTTAGTTTCCAGTCAGTAATATGGTGGGGGCTACAGTCTGTATTACGTTTAGTTTCCAGTCAGTAATATGGTGGGGGCTACAGTCTGTATTACGTTTAGTTTCCGGTCAGTAATATGGTGGGGGCTACAGTCTGTATTACGTTTAGTTTCCAGTCAGTAATATGGTGGGGGCTACAGTCTGCATTACGTTTAGTTTCCAGTCAGTAATATGGTGGGGGCTACAGTCTGTATTACGTTTAGTTTCCAGTCAGTAATATGGTGGGGGCTACAGTCTGTATTACGTTTAGTTTCCGGTCAGTAATATGGTGGGGGCTACAGTCTGTATTACGTTTAGTTTCCGGTCAGTAATATGGTGGGGGCTACAGTCTGTATTACGTTTAGTTTCCGGTCAGTAATATGGTGGGGGCTACAGTCTGTATTACGTTTAGTTTCCGGTCAGTAATATGGTGGGGGCTACAGTCTGTATTACGTTTAGTTTCCAGTCAGTAATATGGTGGGGGCTACAGTCTGTATTACGTTTAGTTTCCGGTCAGTAATATGGTGGGGGCTACAGTCTGTATTACGTTTAGTTTCCGGTTAATGATTACCTTGCAGTTTAGCTAATGTGGGTGACATCTGTTTTCATGGGCTTTCTGTCTGTGTTTGGTGTGTTTGTTCTGCAGCTGGGCCCCAGAGCGCTCCAGCACTGGCAGCGGGGGGAAGAAGCGTGCTTCTTTGGGGCTTAACGAAGGTGCAAGCATGCGCTGCTCCACCCTCCTGTGTATCCTGACGGGGGTGCTTCTCTACCTAGTGCTGGGGGCCGTGGTGTTCCAGGCCCTGGAGGCTCCCCATGAGGAGGGCCAGCACATACAGCTGCAGGACACACGCAGAGCCTTCCTGGAGAACTACACCTGCGTCAGCCCAGACATCCTGCAGGCCCTCATAGAGGTACCCTACATAGGCTAAACACAGACCTACAGAACAAACAGGTTAAAATGACTGAATGACTGGGATATTAGACTTTCGGGGTGTCCAAGGCAACGGTCATGAAATCCAATGAGACCTCTATAGTTGGGTTGCAGTACAATCAATCAATCAATCAAATGTATTTAAATTCAGCTGATGTCACAAAGTGCTGTACGGAATCCCAGCCTAAAACCCCAAACAGCAAGCAATGCAGGTGTAGAAGCACGGTGGCTAGGAAAAACTCCCTAGAAAGGCCAGAACCTAGGATGAAACCTAGAGAGGAACCAGGCTATGAGGGGTGGCCAGTACTCTTCTGGATGTGCCAGGTGGAGATTATAACAGAACATGGCCAAGATGTTCAAATGTTCATAGATGACCAGCAGGGTCAAATAATAATAATAATAATAATCACAGTGGTTGTCGAGGGTGCAACAGGTCAGCACCTCAGGAGTAAATATCAGTTGGCTTTTCATAGCCGATCATTCAGAGTATCTCTACCGCTCCTGCTGTCTCTAGAGAGTTGAAAACAGCAGGTCTGGGACAGGTAGCACGTCCGGTGAACAGGTCAGGGTTCCATAGCCCCAAGCAGAACAGTTGAAACTGGAGCAGCAGCACGGCCAGGTGGACTGGAGACAGCAAGGAGTCATCAGGCCAGGTAGTCCTGAGGCATGGTCCTAGGGCTCAGGTCCTCTGAGAGAGAGAAAGAAAGAAAGGCGAGAAAGAGAGAAAGAAAGAGAGAGAATTAGAGAGTATACTTAAATTCACACAGGACACCGGGTAAGACAGGATAAATACTCCAGATATAACAGACTGACCCTAGCCCCCTGACACATAAACTACTGCAGCATAAACACTGGAGGCTAAGTCAGGAGTTGTCGGGAGACACTGTGGCCCCGTCCAGATAGGGCCAAACAAGCAGGATATAACCCCACCCACTTTGCCAAAACACAGCCCCCACACCACTAGAGAGATATCTTCAACCACCAACTTACCATCCTGAGACAAGGCCGAGAATAGCCCACGAAGATCTCCAGCACGGCACAACCCAAGGGTGGGCGCCAACCCAGACAGGAAGATCACATCAGTGACTCAACCCATTCAAGTGACGCACCTCTCCTAGGGACAGCATGGAAGAGTACCAGTAAGCCAGTGACTCAGCTCCTGTAATAGGGTTTGAGGCAGAGAATCCCAGTGGAGAGAGGGGAACCGGCCAGGCAGAGACAGCAAGGGCGGTTCGTTACTCCAGTGCCTTTCCGTTCACTTTCACACTCCTGGGCCAGACTACACTCAATCATAGGACCTACTGAAGAGATGAGTCTTCAATAAAGGACTTAAAGTTTGAGACCGAGTCCGCGTCTCTCACATGGATAGACAGACCATTCCATAAAAATGGAGCTCTATAGAAGAAAGCCCTGCCTCCAGCTCCCTTAAGGAGGCCTGCGTCTTGGGACCGTAGCGTACGTGTAGGTATGTACGGCAGGACCAAATCGGAAAGATAGGTAGGAGCAAGCCCATGTAATGTTAGCAGTAAAAACTTGAAATTAGCCCTTGCCTTAACAGGAAGCCAGTGTAGAGAGGCTAGCACTGGAGTAATATGATCGTTTTTTTGGGTTCTAGTCAAGATTCTAGCAGCCATGTTAAGCATTAACTGAAATTTATTTAGTGCTGTATCTGGGTAGCCGGAAAGTAGAGCATTGCAGTAGTCTAACCTAGAAGTGACAAAAGCATTAATTAATTTTTCTGCATCGTTTTTGGACAGAAAGTTTCTGATTTTTGCAATGTTAAGTAGATGGAAAAAAACTGTCCTTGAAACAGTCTTGATATATTCGTCAAAAGAGAGATCAAGATCCAGAGTAACCCCGAGGTCCTTCACAGTTTTATTTGAGACGACTGTACAACCATCAAGAATAATTGTCAGATTCAACATAAGATCTCTTTGTTTCTTGGGACCTAGAACAAGCATCTCTGTTTTGCCCGAGTTTAAAAGTAGAACATTTGCCAACATCTACTTCCTGATGTTTGAAACACAGTCTTCCAGGGAGGGCAATTTTGGGGCTTAACCATGTTTCATCGAAATGTACAGCTTGTGTGTCATCCGCATAGCAGTGAAAGTTAACATTGTTTCCGAATGACATCACCAAGAGGTAAAATATATAGTGAAAACAATAGTGGTCCTAAAACGGAGCCTTGAGGAACACCAAAATGTACAGTTGATTTGTCAGAGGACAAATTATCCACAGAGAGAAACTGATATCTTTCTGACAGATCTAAACCAGGCCAGAACTTGTCCCTATAGACCAATTTGGGTTTCCAATCTCTCCAAAAGAATGTGGTGATCAATGGTATCAAAAGCAGCACGAAGGTCTAGGAGCATGAGGACAGATGCAGTGCCTCGGTCTGACGCCATTAAAAGGTAATTTATCACCTTCACAAGTGCAGTCAGTGCTATGATGGGGTCTAAAACCAGACTGAAGCGTTTTGTATACATTGTTTGTCTTCAGGAAGGCAGTGAGTTGCTGCGCTACAGCTTTTTCTAACATATTTGAGAGGAATGGGAGTTTTTTATATTTTCTGGGTCAAGGTTTGGCTTTTTCAAGAGAGGTTTTATTACTGCCACTTTTAGTGAGTTTGGTTCACATCCGGTGGATAGAGAGCCATTTATTATGTTCAACATAAGAGGGCCAAGCACAGGAAGTAGCTCTTTCAGTAGTTTAGTTGGAATAGGGTCCAGTATGCAGCTTGAAGGTTTAGAGGTCATGATTATTTTCATCAATGTGTCAAGAGATATAGTACTAAAAACTTGAGTGTCTCCCTTGATCCTATGTCCTGGCAGAGTTGTGCAGACTCAGGACAACTGAGCTGTGGAGGAATGTGCAGATTTAAAGAGGAGTCCGTCATTTGCTTTCTAATTATCTTTTTTTTTCCTCAAAAAAGTTCATGAATTTATCACTGCTGAAGTGAAAGCCATCCTCTCTTGGGGAATGCTGCTTTTTAGTTAGCTTTGTGACGGTATCAAAAATACATTTTGGATTGTTCTTATTTTCCTCAATTAAGTTGGAAAAATAGGACGATCGAGGAGCAGTGAGGGCTCTTCGATACTGCACGGTACTGTCTTTCCAAACTAGTCGGAAGACTTCCAGTTTGGTGTAGCGCCATTTCCGTTCCAATTTTTGGAAGCTTGCTTCAGAGCTCGGATATTTTCTGTATACCAGGGAGCTAGTTACTTATGACAAATGTTTTTTGGGGTGCGACTGCATCTATTGTATTGCGCAAGGTTAAATTAAGTTCCTCAGTTAGGTGGTTAACTGATGTTTGTATTCTGACGTCCTTGGGTAGGTGGAGGGAGTCTGGAAGGGCATCTAGGAATCTTTGGGTTGTACGAGAATTTATAGCATGACTTTTGATGATCCTTGGTTGGGGTCTGAGCAGATTATTTGTTGCAATTGCAAACGTAATAAAATGGTGGTTCGATAGTCCAGGATTATGAGGAAAAACATTAAGATCCACAACATTTATTCCACGGGGTAAAACTAGGTATAGTGTTTGACTGTGGCAGTGAGTAGGTCCGGAGACATGTTGTCCAAAACCCACTGAGTCGATGATGGCTCCGAAAACCTTTTGGAGTGGGTCTGTGGACTTTTCCATGTGAATATTAAAGTCACCAAAAATTAGAATATTATCTGCAATGACTACAAGGTCCGATAGGAATTCAGGGAACTAAATGGTAATACAAAATAAAGAAACGTAAAGTTGGCAGGTAGCAAGTAAGGTAAGCAACCAACCGTACAGCAGCACGTAAACAAGTCTACAAGTTGTACAATGCAAATACAGAAATATTCAGGTCCAAACACTACAATCACTGTTTCTCTTGTCTCTCTCTCTTATCACTTTAACTTTCTGACTGTCCCATCCCAGGAGGTGGCAGATGCTGTGGGTGCGGGTGTGGATCCTAGCAGCAATTCCTCCACCTTCACCAGCCAATGGGACCTGGCCAGCGCCTTTTTCTTCTCTGGGACCATCGTCACCACCATCGGTAAATCAGCAGGCTGATCTCCCCAATGTTTAATCCATTGTTACACACTGACACTACCTATCCCAATCCTAAAGCTCTACAAACCATCATCCTCAGGTTTTGGGAACATCTCCCCAAAGACAGAAGGGGGGCAGCTGTTCTGTATCTTTTATGCCCTGGTGGGGATCCCTCTGTTTGGTATCCTGCTGGCTGGAGTTGGAGACCATCTGGGGACCGGGCTGAGGAAGGCCATCCTCAAAATTGAATTTCTCTTAGCGGTGAGACACTAAATATTTGGTTTAATGTGTTTCCTCTGTCTTTCTCGGCCAGTCAGTATTTCAGACCCTCCCTTTCCTTCTTTCCTCTTTTTAATGTTTTGCTGTCTCCCTCTCAGAAATGGAAGGTGAGTCCTACTATTGTTCGAGTCATCTCAGCCATACTCTCCATCCTGTTGGGGGTAGCACTCTTCGTTGCAGTGCCAACGCTGGTGTTTCAGGAGGTGGAGAAGTGGACTCTCCTGGAGGCGTCCTACTTTGTTGTCATCACCCTGACTACAGTGGGTTTTGGAGACTATGTTGCAGGTACTTCCGCCACTGCATTTAGGATTGGGTCAAGGAATCTGTCTCAAAAGGTCAAAACACACATTTCATTGTTGAAACTCTCTTTACATGGTTGAAACTCTCTTTACATGGTTGAAACTCTCTTTACATAGTTGAAACTCTCTTTACATAGTTGAAACGATATTTTCCTAGTTGAAACTCTCTTTTCCTAGTTGAAACTCTCTTTTCATTGTTGAAACTCTCTTTTCCTAGTTGAAACTCTCTTTTCCTAGTTGAAACTCTCTTTTCCTAGTTGAAACTCTCTTTTCATTGTTGAAACTCTCTCTTTCAGTGTTGAGACACATTAACAGACACAAACACCTGCTACTCCAGATTGATGTAGTTTAGGAGGCCTGAGTGATAAAATACAGTCACTCATTAAACTGGACATTTATTTTACTCTTTGTGAATAATTTAATCATTGAATGAAAGTTTAATTATTAACCCCATAGAGTTTTCCGGCAGCTCAGTCTGTAATGTTCACTAATGTGAGATTAATTTAATAAACCCCTAGAGTCGATGTCTGCGCCCCGCTGAAATCGAATTAGCATAATAAAACATATAAAATATGATATTTAACCAGGTAAGTCAATTAAGAACACATTCAAACCCTACCCAGCCAAACCCTACCCCGGACAACGCTGGGCCATGTGTGCGTCGCCCTAATCACGGCTGGTTGTGGCACAGCCTGGGAACGAACCAGGGTCTGCAGTGACACCTCTAACACTGCAATGCCTTAGACCACTCTGCCACTCGGGAGAACTGTTTAATCTAGAGATATCTCTCTGCATGGGCTGCGTCTTAATTCACCTCATCCACCGATGTCGGCCTTCCGCATCTGTAGTGAAAGGTGGCAGAGCAGACCATGAGACATCCCGAAAATCGGTCTTCTCTCGAAAACGTCTTTAGCGGTTTTGGCCTACAAACTATTGACCCCGCTATGGAAAGATTAGACTGTTTTTCCATGTATAAATCTGTTATTCAATGTGTTTCTATGGGCTAATCACAGATTGGCCAAATTCAATGTTTCATCAAATATGTTTTTTTATACCTAAAGGGGTCCTAAAATTCAAAATCAAATAGCTAAATTATCCTTGGTATGATCATTTTAAAACATGATGCCACCAAAAAACAGCAATAGGCTCGTCTGCTCCAGTGAGATGTGATTGGTTCATGCTAATTAGACTGTACACTCTTAGAAAAAAAGATGCTATCTAGAACCTTAAATGGTTATTTGGCTGTCCCCATAGGAGAACCCTTTGAAAACCCCTATTTGGTTCCCACCCAGGCTTAGATTCTAGGGGGTTTTAACAGCAGATCTGTCATGTGTAAACCAACCTTTAGACCTGTAAGGTTGCTGATTCTCCATTGTCTACACCTGTAAATCTATACCTATCATATTGCTTATCTCTGTCAGGTGATAGTGGAGATGGTGGTAAAGACCACTGGTACAAGCCCCTGGTGTGGTTCTGGATCCTGCTGGGCCTGGCCTACTTTGCTTCCATCCTGTCCATGGTTGCAAACTGGCTTCGGGTCCTGTCCAAGAAGACCAGGGCTGAGGTGTGTAAAAACTGATTGGGCCCAAAATGGGAGAATACAACCTACAAGCAAATGGGCTGCACTCTACACTTTGTCACCTATAGCCACCTGTTCTATTTCTCAATGATCCTCCCTTCCTCTCTTATCAACTCTCAAGTGTGTTGTGATTTCAATAGATTCTCTTTAAATAGTGATTTGATCTCTTTCCGCTCTCTTCCCAGATGGAGGAGCTCAGAGCCCGTACCACTGACTGGGGTCAGAACATTCAGAACATGTCCGTGGACTTCCGCATGCCAGACGACCCCTTCAAACGACGACGACGAAAGCATCGACATGGACCTCGCAGCCGGGGCAATGGGGCAGGCCATGTGTCTGGGGCCCCTGGGAAGGGGGGCAGAGTGATGGAGAATGGCCAGCTGAACAGCCAATCAGAGACTGGATCGTCCTCATACTCTTACTCATCCAACGAGTCAGAGTCTGGATCTGCGTCAGGGTCAGAGGTCTCGCAGCATGAGCGAGTAGTAGAGGAAAAAGAGAAGGATGTCGATAAGGAGAATGCCTTCCCAGAATCCCTTTATTCCCAGCCTCTGGACTACTTTGGAGAGAACCTGGCATACATTGATGAGTCCTCAGATGCAGTTAGTGGAAAATTACATTTGGATCCCCTGTTGGATCCAACACAGCCCGTCTCTACACGCTCACGAAAGCCCAAGAGGAGACGGCCCAGAAGGCCACCCCCAGAGAAGAGCCCTAAAATTAGCCCTACCAAGCCTGAGAAGAAAGAGCCCAATGGAGACATAAAACCCCCTGAAAATCCACCGCCACCGAAGGATAGATGAACCAAATGCTCAAAGGTGAGTTTGTATGTTTTCAGAGCATGTTGAAAATGGATAAACATATGGAAAAAAAGACAAATTATGAAACTGTCAAACTAGAAAACCCCTGACTCTGCTCTTTTTAGGGGTGAAGGGAAGAAGAAGTTATGTGGGAAGAACTGAACCTGATTGATTATGTTTTATTCACTACACTGTTCATGTTTCATAAACATAGTTTGAGTGTGTGTATGCCTGATTCAAATAGGGAGTGAGCCTTGATGTAATAGCAGATTGACTTATTCAAATAATCCTAACAAAACTTAACCATGTCACTTCTTTAACCTGATGTTGCCTTCGTAGTGTTTTAATAAGGAACACAATCTTATGTGCCCCATTTATCCATGTTTGCTTATGGAGTGAGCGCTCCCTACTGGGCAATCATGAAACTGCAAAGCCCTGTTTTCTCTGGATATAATAAGCAGTGAAGCACACCAACATGCATTGTATTTTTTTTAATACTCTGAATCAATTTAGATTTTTTTGCCATTAGGGGAAAAAAGCCTTATGACAATAACTCTCCCATAATGAATTTGTCCCTGAACGTCTAGAGCCCAAACTTTAGAGAACAAAGCTTTGGTGTATATAATAGGAAAGTTCTAATTCAAGGCATGAGTAAATCCAGTCTCTGCCAATAACCACATCTGGTCTTGCATGACCTTAGCCTAAGTATTACACTAGTGACGTTATTACTGTGTGCACTGTGTACAGCATTACTGTGTGCACTGTGTACAGCATTACTGTGTGCACTGTGTACAGCATTACTGTGTGCACTGTGTACAGGTTTACTGTGTGCACTGTGTACAGCATTACTGTGTGCACTGTGTACAGCATTACTGTGTGCACTGTGTACAGCATTACTGTGTGCACTGTGTACAGCATTACTGTGTGCACTGTGTACAGCATTACTGTGTGCACTGTGTACAGCATATGCCATTGTATATATTTTTGAGTATTATTCTTTGAATGTATTACACACAACTGTCCTGTAAAATAAACAACACATTTTTAAAATAATCCGAATATTTTGTGTGTGCATGCGTGTGAGAGATTTTCCAGCATTTGCAGTGTTTTCCTGAGGAACGGAAAGATGACTGTCAGTAAATTAAGGACAATGAAGATACAGTGGCACACTGAGAATGAATAACACAGTCATTTAGAATTATATTGCATACAACCATCTTTTCTCAGTTCTTCAATTAACAAACTACATACCTGAAATGAGAAAAACAACATGTAATATGTCTTATCAACACATTTTGCAACCTTTTGCACTTAAGGAAATTAAAATTGGGAAATAAATTGTAAAAAAAGTTCATACTCACTGCACTGACACAGGTTGTTGATCATTTGGCAAATCTGACCATAACTCTATACTCATGATTCTTGCTTACAAGCAAATGCTCAAACAGGAAGTACCAGTGACACGCTCATTATGGAAGTAGTCAGACTGTTTCACCAGCGCAGACTGGACTATGTTCCAGGATTCATCCGATTGCATAGAGTTTACCACATCAGTCATGATTTCATTTATCCATTATTTTACCAGGTAAGTTGACTGAGAACACATTCTCATTTACAGCAACAACCTGGGGAATAGTTACAGAGGAGAGGAGGGGGATGAAAGAGCCAATTTTAAACAGGGGTTTATTAGGTGGTTGTGATGGTTTGAGGGCCAGATTGGGAATTTAGCCAGGACACCAGGGTTAACACCCCTACTCTTACAATAAGTGCCATGGGATCTTTAATGACCTCAGAAAGTCAGGACACCCGTTTAACATCCCATCGGAAAGACGGCACCCTACACAGGGCAGTGTCCCCAACCACTACCCTGGGGCATTGGGATACTTTTTAGACCAGAGGAAAGAGTGCCTCCTACTGGCCCTCCAACACCACTTCCAGTAGCATCTGGTCTCCCATCCAGGGACTGACCAGGACCAACCCTGCTTAGCTTTAGAAGCAAGCCAGCAGTGGTATGCAGGGTGGTATTAATAAGTGCATCGATGGCATCATCCCCACAGTGACCGTACTTACATATCACAACCAGAAGCCAGGCAACATCCTCACTGAGCTAAAGGCTGCCGCTTTCAAGGAGTGGGACACTAATGCGGACGTTTATAAGAAATCCCACTATGCTCTCCGAACAGATAAAGAGTCAATAGAGTCAGTTAAGAACAAATTATTATTTACAATGACGACACCGGCCAAAACCAGACGACGTTGGGCCAATCGTGCACCTCCCTATGGGACTTCCAATCATGGCTGGTTGTAATACAGCCTGGATTCGAACCAGGGTGTTTGTAGTAACGCCTCTAGCACTGAGACGCAGTGCCTTAGACTGCTGCGCCATTCGGGGGCCTCTTGAAACATGTAGGTTGTGGCAGGACTTCCAAACTATCACAGATTACAAAGGGAAACCCAGCCGCAAGCTGCCCAGTTACACAAGACTATCAAACGAGCTAAATGCCTTCTCGCTTCGAGGCAAGCAACACTGAACCACGAGATCACCAGCTTTTCCAGATGGCTGTGAGATCACGCTATCTGTAGCCGAAGTGCGTAAGACCTTTAAGCAGTTTAACATTCACAAGGCGCAGGGCCAGACAGATTACCAGGATGCGTACTCAGAGCATGCGTCTGTGAAGTGTCTTCACTGACATTTTCAACCTCTCCCTGACCCAGTCTGTAAAACCTACATGTTTCAAGCAGACCACCATAGTCCCTGGCCCAAGAACGCCAAAGTAACCTGTCTAAATGACTATTGCCCCATATCACTCATATACAGTATGTAGCCATGAAATGCTTTTGAAAGGCTCACATCAACACCATCATCTCAAACACCCTGGACCCACTCCAATTTGCATACCACTCCAACAGATCCACAGATGACACAATCTCTATTGCACTCCACAATGTCCTTACCCACCTGGACAAAAGGAACACCAATGTGAAAATGCTGTTCATTGACTACAGCATCATAGTGCCCTCAAAACTCATCACTAAGCTATGGACCCTGGGACTGAACACCTCCCTCTGCAACTGAATCCTGGACTTCCTGACGGGCCTCCCCCAGGTGTTGAGGGTAGGCAACAACACATCCGCCACTGCTGACCCTCAACACGGTGGGCCCTCAGGGATGCTTAGTGCTTAGTCCCCTACTGTACTCCCTGTTCACCTACGACTGCCTGGCCATGCACGACTCCAACACCATCATTAAGTTTGCTGACAACACGACAGTGGTAGGCCTGATCACCGACGACGATGAGACAGCCTATAGGGAGGAGGTAAGAGACCTGGCAGTGTGGTTTCAGAACAACAACTTCTCCTTCAACATCAGCAAGACAAAGGAACTGATTGTGGGCTACAGGAAATGAAGGGCTGAGCACGCCCCCATTCACATCGACAGGGCTATAGTGGAGTGGGTCGAAAGCTTCAAGTTCCTCGGTGTCCACATCACTAAGGATCTATCTTGGTCCACACACACCAACACAGTCATGAAGAGAGCACTACAATGCCTCTTCCCCCTCAGGATGCTGAAAGGATTTGGCATGGGCCCTCAGATCCTCAAAAAGTTCTACAGCTGCACCACTGACAGCATCTTGACTGGCTGCATCACCGCTTTGTATGACAACTGCTCGGCATAAGACCGCTTGGCGCTACAGAGGGTAGTGCGTACAGCCCAGTACATCACAGCTCCCTGCCATCCAGGACCTTTATTCCAGTCGGTGTCAGAGAAAAGCCCTAAACATTTTCAAAGACTCCAGCCACTCAAGTCATAGACTATTCTCTCTGCTAGCTCACGGCAAGCGGCACCGATGCACCAAGTCTATAACCAACAGGACCCCGAACAGCTTCTACCCCCAAGCCATAAGACTGCTAAATAGTTAAACAAATAGCTATGTAGACTATCTGCATTGACCCTTTTTGCACAAACTGTTTTGACTCATCACATACGCTGCCGCTACTGTTTATTATCTGTCCCTTTATTCCTAGTTATATGTACATATCTACCTCAATCACCTCGTTTCTCTGCACATCCACTCGTGACTGATACCACGTGTATATAGCTAAGTTATCATTACTCATTGTGTATTTATTATTACGTGTTTTACTTTTCTATTATTTCTCTCATTTCTTTCTCTCTGCATTGTTGGGAAGGGCCTGCAAGCAAGCATTTTACTGTTAGTCTACACTTGTTGTATATGAAGCATGTGATGAATTAAATGTGATTTGATCCTCTGAACATCAACATCCTATTTTCACAGACAGGTTAGGAATAGGAGTGATGGTGTCCTTCCCATTCTCAATTGAGAAGGCAGGTCCTAAAATGGAAGAGGGACACATTTTATGAGAAAATAATAGTATCAAAACAGTAGGCAGTTGACTCTTAAAAAGTGTGCCATCATGTCTTACAAAGCTTGAAATCCAAATTGGGTAATGCATAACAGATGAATTGTCATATGGCGTATTTGGATTGTTGGTGTCCTGTTTCTGGAAGTATAGATGGATATGAGTATATATGAAAGTGCTTCTGATACTTGTTGATTTTGTTGAGGTAAGATAGCGCAAATCTTAAAAGGTGTCAATGAATTTGATTTGATATATGGGCACTTGACCATGAGTGAGAGGATAGTTTTCCCCAATTGACCAATAGATCTTGACATACTGGTCTCCGTCACTCCTGTTGTGCTCATGGTAGATGCCCAGTGTGTGGACATGTGAGTAAAACTCATCCAGTTTTACTCTGAATGTCAATGTAGTCTGACTGGCCACTCCAGGGACCAAATCGAATGCAGGTTCTTGTGTGAAACGATTTCATGGACGTCTCAATCATAGCCTTTTCGGAGTCATCTGTGATGAAGACCAATAAGACTTCTGTCTCACTTGCGTTATCGCATCATAACATCAGATTATATGTGTTCATGGCTTAAGAATAAATAATGAATGTGCTATGTCAATTTATAAATAAAATAATTATTTTCACTTACAGAAGTAATTGTCTTATGATACAACACCTCCACCAGTCCAGAGGAGGATTTGGTCCATCTGCAGTAGTTACTGTTGCCCCAACACTTCATGGCGTTTCTGGTCCTGAGTACAGCTACATCTCCCTCCATCAGCATCTGGCTCATCCCTTAGTGCAGAGTCAAGTGGATGGCTCATCCCTTAGGGCAGAGTCAAGTGGATGGCTCATCCCTTAGTGCAGAGTCAAGTGGATGGCTTATCCCTAAGTGCAAAGAGTCAAGTGGATGGCTCATTCCTTAGTGCAGTCAAGTGGATGGCTCATCCCTTAGGGCAGAGTCAAGTGGATGGCTCATCCCTTAGTGCAGAGTCAAGTGGATGGCTCATCCCTTAGTGCAGAGTCAAGTGGATGGCTCATATCTAAGTGCAAAGAGTCAAGTGGATGGCTCATCCTTTAGTGCAAAGAGTCAAGTGGATGGCTCATCCCTTAGTGCAAAGAGTCAAGTGGATGGCTCATCCCTTAGTGCAAAGAGTCAAGTGGATGGCTCATTCCTTAGTGCAAAGAGTCAAGTGGATGGCTCATCCCTAAGTGCAAAGAGTCAAGTGGATGGCTCATTCCTTAGTGCAGTCAAGTGGATGGCTCATCCCTTAGTGCAGAGTCAAGTGGATCACATAACGAAGATATGGATTATAGATGTTATGTTAATCAGATACTGACTTGTGAGTTTATAAATCTATCTTATGTACCTTTGTTTCTTGCTAGTTCAGCATTGTTTCTAGCTAGTGTTGTAAATTGCACAAATAATATGTACCTTTTCAATATACAGTAGACTTGATTATTATATAGCACTGCACAGTATTGTGCATTTAAAGTGAAAACTTACCATCCTCAACAGGCCATTCTTGCAGAGGAGACAATCACTGCGTGAGTGATTCTGAACACTACAGTGAGTTGAGAGTTTAGATAGGAGCTCAGCCGTGCCGAGGGCTCCAGCTTTTACAAGCGGAGAGTGGGCCTGGGAGAGACCAAGCAGGAGCAAGGCGAATATGGCAAAGTTGAGGCTCTGGCTCGTGCTCCTTTAGCGGGTGGAGATGCTCAAGGTGGAAGCAGGTGTGTGAGTGAGTCAGAGCATAGTTTTTATACAGCCACACAGGGAGGGACCACCAGGCCATATGTCAACACGAGGAGCCTAAAACAAGTGTTTAGAAGAGGGATTAGTACAGTAACCTCGCCCATCCATTCAGTCACTGACTCATGATACATCTACAAGGGCAGGTAGAGTTGTGATAGCTATGTTTTTCATGAATAATCTTAGCTCTAATTAATCTTCATCTGATTACAGATAGTAGGCCTAGGCATCTACAATGTATAAGTCAAGCTGGACATATGGGAGTACGGAGTTGGCAAAGCTCCCATACTAAGACATTAAAATATCACTCAAAGAGTAAATTTATAGAATAACACCAAATTGGGGAGAAAAAAGGGGTAAAAGTACAAAAAATATATACAGTACCTGTCAAAAATTTGGACACACCTACTCATTCAAGGGTTTTCTTTATTTTCTACATTGTAGATTAATAGTGAAGACATCAAAACTATGAAATAACACATATGGAATCATGTAGTGACCAAAAAAGTTTTAAACAAATCAAAATATATTTTAGATTCTTCAAAGTAGATTCCTCAAAGGTACCATTTATAAAGAGTCTACAGTTGTTTATAAATAGTAAATAATAAACTACAGATAATAGTTAGTTTACTATAGTTAAATTATAGTTTATTGTATTACATTGTTTAACATATATAGAAAATAGTTTTGATCCCATAACCATGTAATCTGACACACTGGGTGAGGTTGCTGCAGTAATCCCTCTGCTAAAAGGCATGTTGACCCAAAGTGATGATAAAAAGCAGAAGCCTGACTGGTAGCACCTCCCTATGTGGGTCTCTGACAGTCTCACACACCTGTTCCTATGCACCGGATGACGGTATCATAGGTCAGCCATTTAGATAAGGTAGAGAGGTTAATCAAACTCGACCAAAACAACGGAATTGCCATGGAATCGCATGGGAGAAAGGGCCGTGGGGGAATGTTCCTGAGTCTCCTCATTGCCCTCCAGAAAAATGTGCCTACATTTAGGCTATTGTTCATATGTGTATTTCACATGTTGCGGTAAAAAGCTGAGTATAATGCTTGTATAGATGTCAACCCCAACACATGTTCATCGTCCTCTGGGGTGGCAGGTAGCCTAGTGGTTAAGAGCGTTGGGCCAGTAACCAAAAGGTTGCTTGTTTGAATCCCTGAGCCGGCTAGGTGGAAAAATTGGCCATTGTGCCCTTGAGCAAGGCAGTTAACAACAACTGTGCCAATGATGTTGATTAAGGCCGCCCCCCACACCTCTCTGACTCAGAGCTTAAATGCGGAAGAAGCATTTAGGTTGAATGCATTCAGTTGTCCAACTGACTATCACCTTTCTCAATCAACTGCATTACAGTAAAAGGCGACTGACTACCACCACCGAGTTCTGTATACTAACCACTTTACATAAACAGGACTTTGCATTTAGCAGTCACTTCTAAACCTGAAAAGGGACAACTTGTACAGCCAAATATATCCAAATCAGACTTTAGTAACCGCATTGTGGGCCTGTTACAATACATCAATCATGACGGATTTGATGAATATCCAATATTTTTACATCAGATGTGTGGAATGTGCTCCAATCTGGTCAATGGAACAGTCTACACTCCTTTACCGCATCTATGGTTGCTATGTTCATACCATTCTGGAACTTTGAGGGGTCATGACATAGCCTCTCTAGTAATTCAATAGGATCTCAATGAGCTTATTCTACATTGCAGTGCAGGCGAGTTTGAGAGCATCAAACTGTGATATATCCAGTGCTTGACTTGGGCAGGAGCTCACCAGAGCTGAGTACCAGCACCTCAAATGTTCTTCTGCTTGAGCTCCTGTTCCTCTTATAGAATATTAGCTCAAAAGAATTGTGGTGTTCCTGCACCTAAATATAAACAGTAGGCATACCGGCACCCAAAATGAGTACTGGCAGCTATTCCAGTCCAAGTCAAGCACTGTATTGATAAATTGTGACTGACTGACTCATCTACAAATAATAATGAGTATTTATTTATGATGTAAGGTGATTTGTAGATCAGTCAATCGGCTGTCGCCTACACCTATGGCTCTGATAAACCATCAAGCCTGCATGCGCAGTTGACTCTGTGACCTTGTGCTCGAGGAGACGAAAGCAGACGTCACCACAGACAGGCAGGCACATACTGTAATTGGCAATGTAATAAAAACACCACTAGAGAGCGCTACAATACAACAACTAATGAAATGCGACAATTCAGATTCCCAACATTGAAAAGCTAAAAAAGAAATGTATATTGATCAAATATGTCTGTCCTCTTTCTAAATCTATACCATTTATGTATGCTAAAATATTGCCACTCAAAACCAGTGCTAACAGGTGACAGGTGTCCTATTCCACAATGACCCAGTAATAACTAACACAATAACTAACACGTCATGTGACATGCCATGCGGCCTAACAGTTATGTGTGTTTGGCTATTGGATGAGTAAAATTAAGATCCCACTATGCTTTCACCATTCAGACAGAATAGGGTTGTCTACTATATAGAGGGTGTTGGTTTTCAGAGATGCAATGCCACGGAAGAATGGCAGTACTAGAATGTAATGTTCGGCTGGCTGGTGGAACATTTCCTGATATGACAAGGCTTACTTTTTACTTCACTGAGGGTCTCTCTTTCACCCCTTCTCTCATTTCGACCATGTCCCGTTTCCCTATTTGTTCAGTTCACTCTTGGTTACTTAACCTTAGATGGACAAGAACAGGCTGAGGACACCCTAAATAATTAACTCCCTTTATATCCGTCTCTGCAACCATTTGGCAGCAGACCCCCAACGCCAGGATGAAAAAGCAGAATTCAATAAAAAGCCATCTCATTAAAAGTACGCAAAACAATTAGATGAGTGGGCTACAGTAGTAAGATATGCACAACAACTGGATCACAAAGAGAGTAGCCTAGCTTTGTGGAAGCTATAGTCGGCATACACTTTTCACTATACAAAGCATTATCTGTGTGGTTGCTTGTTTTAGTGCCTGTGTGTCTGTTGTTCACACCTGTCTCTGGTCATATGACCTGTCAGCATGCCACCATCCCAGGCCATGGCCTCCTTTGACATACAGCACATTCGTTCATACCTATTCTAAAGTCGTACAATGTTTCACGTGACTCCTAAAAAGAGGAGTGTTTAAAGGACTAGGCAAGGCATCTTATGCTCTAACAACTTAATTAACAATAATAAATAAAAACATTCACCTCAAGCTCCTAAACCTACCAATCGCCCAGAATATAGTGTATGTGAAACGCCGTTTTTGCAATAGGGGATAATGCGTGTGGAGCTGGTGTGGAGGCTGACTGCAGCAACATGCAAACCGTTTGAAATGCAGCGCATGCGGAATCCGTGTATGACCTTCAATTCAAGGTCGATGTTTTTCTCAATGACACCGGGAACACTGCCATCAGTCTCCAATCTCTCTGCAGTGTCTCTGAAAATATTCTCAGACGTCATAGGTCTAACACATGAACATACAATACATTATTATAAGCTAATTATTTTATGATTGATAGGTTTGATTAAATAATATTTCCTGTTATATATTTGTATTATAGGAGACTACCGCATGTGGTCTTCCTCATGCTAAGCTATTTTAACAAACACACTACTTAGATAATTCCAGTTGCCAACTGTTCTGTGTTTTAAAATGAATTTTCCGCGGACAGGGGAAATGGGTTGTCGGCTCTTTCCATGACTGCGATAGCACTGCATGCGCACCCCTCTCCCTTCCTCTATCGATGCCAGCTGTTATAGTCAAGTTAACAAGCGGATTCTATACTTCGGTTTTTTCTCTTCTCATCTCGTTGCAGTCGTCCACTGACCCCCACTTCCTTGGCATCGATCCAAAACTCCGCGTACCAGCTGACGAGTGTTGCCTACGTAGCGCAGTGAGCCGGGTCAGAGTCACAAGACCGAGTCGACTGAGCTCGGTTGCAAACATTTTCCATGCCATCTAAAGCTATGTTTACTATGGTGTCGTTTGATCCATTGGGGGACATGAATTCCGCTGCATTACAGACATGTACGAATAAAATGTATTTTGCAAATTGGCCCATAATTAACTGGTTATTGTTCATTAGAAACTCAGGTATGACAGGACTAGGAAATAGTGCAGCATTTATATTGTGAAGCTATTTGGGTTGCATAATCAAATGTGGATTGCATAATCATATAGCTGTTTCTGAAATGAAGTAGGCTAGGCCTAGACCAACAAATTATCAAACTGCAGAAGCAATCCAAAATGCAGCCTTTATGGAAGTTAGTAGGCCTAACTTAATTGGCCTTCCTGGTAAAATAAAACATTTAATAAAGATCACCTATTATTGGTCCAACTATTTATAATAGGCTGGGCCTACTGTAAATTATTGAAATCCATGAACCTGTAAAAGGAATTATGGCATATTACTGGTTGGCATTGGAGTTTAGAGGCAGCACATAGCCTATTCGATGCAATAATAAACCAGGCACTCTTACTGCGCTTTCTGTATGTTGGTAGTGAGCACGATCTAAATACCATAGGTAATGATCACGACAGGTTTTTTTTCTATATGCGATGTATAAACCCTAAAATAGTGAGGCTACAGGCTGACGCTAGACTACAGTAGGTCATTTTTTCATTGTTGCAACGCAGATGACGCTGATGGAAGGAGGCTGGATTGGAGGGCGCGCACGGACGTAACGGAGACACCGCAGACGCAAATTGAGAGAGGGAGGAGAATGGACAAGGGATAGGCTATACGTAACTAAAACCTCAGTTGTAGCAGCGAGGATAATCTACAACCTCCAGTAACATCAATATGCAGGACCAGGCCTGATAAGAGAATAGCCTATGGATTAAATACCACATTTGGTTGACCATTTTTTATCAGCTGCAATCAGTCTTTCGACGCTGTGTCCCTTGATACATTGTCGCAGCAGTTTCTATTTTCAAGCAATCATTTTAGAAACATTTTGCGCTACGACGACTGATCGCAGCTCAGATCCTACAATTTAAACATAAATAAACGTTATAGGCTATTATTTTGGCCACGAGCTGCATCCACTCTTGTGGCAATGTCGAAACCCCGGTGAGTATAACCGTGGCTTGTAGTGGAGTTCTCTGTGGCTTCCGTAGCGACAGTACTGCCTGGTCTGAGACCTCTTTCCTGCGATGTTCACACAAATACAAGTAAGTGCTTGATAATGGTCAACATTGTAAATCTGTCAAAATATAGGCCTACTGTAGTCTGTATTCCGTCTGAATCATTTGCACGCGCGGTTCCTCTCTACTCTGCAGCTGATTAACTTTGCATGACCACGTTATTGAAGAGGGACGCGCTAACGATAATTGTAACGGTGAGTTGCTGTAATAATAAGATACCGAATGCTTTGGCATGTGTGTTGTGTCACTGGGACATCATGACTGACCCAAAGAGTTCGGTCAATTCCTTCTAACCTACATCAAGCTATAGCTTTACCCTCACTCATCAGCGCAATGTAGTTACCTACACATTTTCATGTAGGCTTTTATTAATCCAAACAGATTGGTATGAAATAGATCCAAATAAATTATCCTTACTGTAGCATTTGGTCTGCAGTGGACTAGTTCTTGTTTCTGGACTTTGGCTACCACAGTTAAGTCATACATTGTACATATATAATATATATTTACCATTTAGCAGACAGACACTTATCCAGAGTGATTTACAGGAGCAATTAGGGTTAAATGTATTGCTCAAGGGCACATCAACAGATTTTTGACTAGTTGGCTCAGAGATTCAAACCAGCAACCACGAATAACTGGCCAAAAGTGTTTAACCGCTAGGCTACCTGCCACCCTTATCTCTCCAGGTAAAGGCCTGACCAATAGTCTTTGATGGCATACTGAGTGACAACCATAATTTAAAGATACTTTTATGCTTTATGAACTCAGTTTAAACACTCACACAGTCCAGTTTCTCAACTGCTGTTCGGTTAGTACATTTCATCATCAGAATGCAGGTGAATAGTCTCCCAAGGGAATAACCTGTGCAAACAATGACCCTCCAGGACCAGGATTGAGATTCCTGATCTTAAGAAGCCATAATCCAGTTTTGCAATTAACCTTTCACCGGTCTGAGATCAGTTGGCAAGGTCACCTCTGCTGCTCTCACTGTCTCTCCACAGTGCTGCATGCAAAGCTTTCAAATTGAACTTTAGATATCCTCAGTCCTTTACACAGAAAAACCAATTGTGTTCTAACAGTTCTTAATCTGAGATAAGGAACATTTACAGAGATAGTTAACTAAAAACAAATACTGGTATCAGACAAAGGAAGGAGACAGAATTGGGTCTTTTGTTGATGCTGTTACTGTTGAGTTTAAAGTGTCAATTGTCAAGATAGATTTTCTTGGCTCAGAGCTCATCATGATGGTCATTCAAAGCCTTTTTTTATAATGTGCTAGTTGTTGTAGAAGATGGTGCCTATCATTGTGCAGAACTTGTGTTAGTAAAAAGATGACGCTATCTAGAAACAGTTTTAGACAAATTTGTCTGTCAGTTTTTGAGCTTCACTTCAGGTTAAACTATTTGTGATGCATGTGAACAATAGTTGTGGTGGTGTATTTTCAACTTAAAATAGGAAAATGTATATGAATAATTATGCACTATTTTATACATAGGCATGTAAATCAGAGATTCTTTTCACTTTTCCCCTATAACATACAAATTTAGTCATCTTATCCCCTAACATTTCTTCCAATATTGTTTTGTCCCCCGGTCTTAAAACATTCATCCAACTTAAACATGTTCTGTGTGCTTGTGTCTGAGGGAGGCCGAATTGCAGTTACTCTATCTGTCCTTCAAGCTTTCCTGTGACTTTGACCTTTGGAATGTGTCACAGAGGGAGAGAGTTGGGGGAGGGGTGGTTGGGTGTAGTGTGCAGAAACGTGTATATGTGTGCTTGTGTGGGAATGGGAAAATTGACTGCAATGATCCAAATTGTGTCTGTGAGAAAGACAAAAATGGTTTCCCCCTTTGTCAGCAATTTCTACCAAATGGTGTTGATGAAGATAACAGGACACAGTGTATGATAGACAGTCACTCAGTCATTTGATGCAATTTGGTTTAGAGATAGGGAGTAGTTTAGTAGTTTTACAAAGCTTTGACAAATCTCTCTCTCATACACAAACACACACAGGTTTTGTTGGCTATACATTTCAATACCCTAATAAGCTTGAAAATCCTAGACAGAGTGCTTAAAATATGATTGAGCCTTATAACAAGAAAATATATCAACATCTTCGGGCTTATGTTGGTTAAAGCAACCATTATGTTTGGTGTACAGTACATACTGTATGTACACGTGTGTGTGTGTGTGTGTGTGTGTGGGGAGGGGTTAAGATTTAGATAAAGTAACAATTGGGAGACCAAGATGAAATGTGTTTTGTCCCTGTCCTATGACATAATCTTGAACATGCACATAAAAATACATGACCTGAGAAGAAATCAGAAATGTTTTGTCTTCCCTCTTAGGTTTCCTGATAATCAGACTGTTCTACCCAGACCATTGCCCCAATTCTAAACCAATAAATTAATAAGTGAGTGTGTTTACCAGGAGAAGAGACGAATACGGCTTTACAGCAGCACAGCAACACAGGTAATTGCTTTGTCTTCTATATCTTTCAATCAAATCTGAACCAACAGTAATTATGGATGTTCAATAGTGATCTGATCTATTAATGCGGTTGTGAAGTTTGCTGAAACTATTTTAAGATATGGTCAAACTGATTGACTTTAAGCACTGACAAAGTGTAGGACTACATACACTCAGCCTGTGGAGGATATGCTTGATAAAAGTTTGAAGGGTTTAATGATTTCACAGATCAAAAAGTTGCCATTATTTGTCAAATTAAAGTTGTTATTTATGTTGTGTTTGCTTTTTATAAAGACTTTTAGCTATGCTACTAAGGCATACTGTAGTAGGCTGGGGTAGACAGTCACCCTCGTCTCAGTCTTTCATTGAATTACTTACATTGACTACTTCCTATTATGCATCAGACTTCCCATCTCCTCCTGTCTGAAAACCAACATTCGATTTCGACACGTTTGAGGATCATGACACGTTTTAGACGCGTTATAACATGTTAGCTACGTTGTGTAGCCTCTCAACAACACAAACCTGCGCGATAATATCGCCGAGGGAAAGCAAATACTTGGGGAACTCAAGCTACATTGAAGGAGAGCTTGCTGGCTAGAGGTAAGTTGATGTCACCTGATGAGGAAAGCCAACAATACACAGATTGCTAGCTAACGTTAGCTAGCTATAGTAACGTTACTAGTATATTTTCTTTAGACTTCAGTTTGGGATTACCTAGCTAGTTATCTAAATATACGTTTTCCATTCTGCTAGGTAACTGAACATCCAACACATATCTAGATAGGGAATATTAGCTGGAAGGCTAGCTCTTTATGTCTGAGAATGTGCAAACCCCACACATGGAACTTCACTTGCTATAACGGCTAACTGTGATACTGTTTAACGTTAGCTAGCTAGCTAAATTCCTCATAAAGCCAGGAAAAATAATAGGGACGTGGCATTCATGTTATTATTATCTACACTTTTTTCTTTACCTGACCAACCTGCCTCTCACCGTCCCACGAATGGCTTTGCCCGAATTAAAGTACACGAAAAAATAGTGTACTAGCTGTTAGCTAGCTAGCTAACTCACATGCACTGCACATTTTATTGAATCTTGCGGGGGCTTCTTCCGGTTGTCTCTCGAGTTTGAGTTCAGCGAGGGTGGCGGATTATATTGTTAAGGCTCATTCTGACAAATAGGCGTGAAGACCTCAGCATTTGTCAGATCATTGTCAGATCATTGAAATCTCTGTTTTACCACTTCATTTTATCACTCTTGAATATGTTAATTTCATAAAAATCAGGAGATTATTATTTACCTGTTGGGATCATCATTATCAGAACATTGTAATTATTGAATAGCTTCACAAATAATAAATGGTCACCTATGCCAAGGATGGGAGCTAGAACAGCGTGGGAAATTCTTGGCATGGATATATTTTACTAGAAAGCATCTGTGCCTGTGTCTCTCTCCCTCCTTTGCAGTTGGACTGTAACTCCTGTTACAAATAGAGAGGTGGGGTTGGGGTCAGGGTAGTAATGTCATAGTTGACGTGTTACGTAAAGGCGTAAAGATTACAGGCCATAGTGAATGGCGTGTGAGAAGCATTTGGCCACTGGACCAACCAAAGTACATTGGCCCACATTGCAACACCTCCTGCTGATCTGTGGAAAGGAGGAGAAGGGTAGGACCAGTGGCCTACAGTGTAGAGTTCAGAGACAGGATCCCCTTTTTACACAATCCCTGTCTGTGTGCTGTCATGATCCCAGAATCTCTTTAAGTAACATTTTTGCATTGAATTTTGAAAGTGTTCTCTTTCTACAGTTGTTCAGATGATTAAGTGATAATCGGCCATGCACAACTGTCTCTAATGCTGTTTGTAGGTTCAGTGCGTCACAATGGAGAGTGTTGGGAGTGTCGTCCATCTCCTTACTGGGATTCCTTATGGGGTTAAGGGATTGCTGCTACTCTGCTCTGGATTAATGACCCTAATCTGGAGAGGTCAGAGTAGGTTGGAGCTGGGATTATGGTCTCTCTCACATCCCTTAGCATTTTAGCGCTCAAATACGGTACATACGGTACTCTCACACACATGCATGCTTGAACACGCTCTCCCTTCCCCTTCTCTGTCTCCATCTCGCTCGCCTATTTTTCTCTCTCTCTCTCGTAATTCAAAATATCCCATTATTATTATGTCAAATTATTCTCTGCTGGTGTGCAGCCATTTGTCTTATAGGCTACTGGTTGTTGCATATCTATGAGGCAATAGGTACCCACACTGCAGTAGGGCTGGGAAGCGCCAGGGAACCCACGATACAATATTATCACGATACTTAGGTGCCGATACGATATGTATTGCAATTTCCACGATTCTATATTTATTGCTGTTCAATATTGTGATTTCATGTTCCAAATATGTCTACTGCTGAGAGATGAGAGCATCAGAACATTAGTTTGATCAGTCATTTGAAATTAAAGTGCTGAAAACATGTTGGCTCACTATTTAAAAAGAGGATGGAGAACAAGCTAAATTAGGAAAAATACCAGAGTTTTGGTGCAGATGCAGCAGACAAGCTCTAGCTAACGTACTTTGACTCCAATGTAATATTGTCCAAAATAATATTACGATATGTAACTGTCGTTGTTTTTCCTCCCATCACCTAGCAAGAATGATGCAATATTTAGCGATAAGGAGGAGACTCCACCCAAAGTGGGGTATGAATACCACCACGGGGAAGCCATGCCTTTGTCTGAATTACAGCTGAATCAGCCCTTTGGGAAGAATTCAACTTGGTTAAGCTTTTCTAGTGTCCGTGAGTTATTTACTCTGAAAATTAGAACCTAATAGTTGGCGTTGTCGGCAGGATTCACCATGATTTTTTTTATCAAACCAAAGAGTCCAGATCAGTTGTAATTCAGACTCAGACATGGCTTCCCCCGTGGTGGTATTCATACCCCACTTTGGGTGGAGTCTCCTCCTTATCGCTAAACATTGCATAATTCTTGCTAAGCAGGGAACTAAGTGATATGAGCCTTTAACTGTTTCTCCCCTTATCAGTACTGTCACGTGCGATTGTTTTCCCTGCGCTCAGCCCCTCCCAAGCTTCGTTATGGCACCCCTCATGTCTCTTTTGTAACTAATGTTCCTATACTTCTGAGTATAAGTGTTCCAAGTTTAACCTCGAATCCAACACTGTGAAAGCCTACAGTTTTTTTGTTGCTTTTAATAAGGGAAAAGGAGGCATATTACAGTGTGTAATATGTTCAGTCTTTGCAGCTCTCTGTTGGTGCTTGACAGTCAAGCCAAAGGTGTCTTCGCCGTGACTTGTCAGATGTCAAGCGAGTGATATAATTCAGCATTGAGGCAACAGCTTTGATTATTTTAATGTTGTCTCCTTAGGATTGATGTTGGTCCTGGTTGTCTGGAGGGGTGTATTGATACTAACATGTAATGAAAAGGTGACTCAGAAATGGATGTGTAACAGTCTGATACCTCTGTCTCACCCCCCCCTATCTTTCTCCTCTCTGTCTGCAGTGATCATGTCTTCCAGGGAGCGTCGGTCAGACCTGTACATCAAGGCAGAGCCCAGCAGTCCAGAGGGAGGTGGTGGGGGCCGGGCCAGCCCAGGGGGAGCCTCCTCAGACTCCTCCCAGAGTGGTGGAGGTGGGACAAGAGGAGACGGGGTTGGGCGCTACTCACCCCCTCTGTACACACCGGCCCTGCGGTGCCACTTCAAGGAGGAGGGTGGTGATGGGGCGGAGGAGGGATCCACAGGTAGCGGAGGAGGGCGGTGCAAGTATGCCCTGAGCACACTACCCAAGAGACTGTGTTTAGTGTGTGGAGATGTAGGATCTGGCTACCACTACGGTGTAGCCTCGTGTGAAGCCTGCAAGGCCTTCTTCAAGAGAACCATCCAGGGTAAGGATGTGTGTGTGTGTGTGGATGAAGTTGAGTGTGTGTCTTGTGCGTTTCTGCAATCCAGTATAGTGAATGAAATGGGATAGACCTTGATTGCTTTGACAGAAGTCTCATATCGCTATTGTTTGTTTATTCTCCTTCTCTCCGCCCTTCTTTCCACCTCCTTGCCTTACCTAAGGTAACATCGAATATAGCTGTCCTGCGTCAAACGAATGTGAGATCACCAAGAGGCGCAGAAAGGCTTGCCAGGCGTGCCGCTTCACCAAGTGCCTTAAAGTAGGCATGCTGAAAGAGGGTGAGCGTATGACCCATAGCCCTTAACTAGTGGTCTGGTCTGGTCTGGAGACACTGTTTGATACCGTGTGGAAAGTAGTTATTTGATTAAGATCTGCCTTTTTTTTATCTCCATACTTCTCCAAACAAAGGGAATTTGTTTCTCTTTTTCTCTCTCACTCTCCTACTCTCCTTATCCCTTTCTATTCATTGTCGTGGTGTTGTGTGTTGCAGGAGTCCGTCTGGACCGGGTCAGAGGAGGGAGACAGAAGTATAAAAGGCGTCCAGAGGTGGAGAATGCGACCTACCAGAGTGCCCCTCTACCGCTTAGGAAGGAAGGGGAGAAAGGTAGGAGATTGTTCAGGAGACATTTTCAGAGTTTGTCAGTGTCAGTTAAGAAACACTCTTAACTGTGCAGTCTGTTTTTCCAGAGAGCCTTCATTTCTGAACAGAAGCATCAAGTAACATCATGGAACTATTTCCACATAAGGATGAGTTTAGACTAACATAGTGCCTTTGTCCTTTGTTTTATGGTAAATGGAACATGAGTTGTGCCATGACCTTTGCTTTCTGTTTGTGTGCGTGACTCAGGCTCCTCCAACATCATCGTGTCCCACCTCCTGGTGGCAGAGCCAGAGAAACTGTTTGCCATGCCTGACCCCCTGCAGCCTGATACGGCTCAGCGCACACTCACCACCCTCTGTGACCTCGCCGACCGTGAACTGGTCGTCATCATCGGTTGGGCCAAACACATCCCCGGTAAGGGGGACAGGGAAGAGGGATTGGTGGGGAGGGAGATCGGCATGAGAAGAGAATGGCGGAAAGTATGGAAAGGAAGGTGAAATAAGTTAGTGGGAACTAGCCCTCAACGCTTATCAGTAGCCCTGCAGTGGTTCATTATGCCTTGATCAGGAACTAGAATGCTGTCTAGTTGTATCAGCTTTTAGCCTAGTGATTGATCAGTCAGTCTACCCTGTCCCCCACTGTAGGCTTCCTGTCGCTGTCTCTGGCAGACCAGATGTCGGTGCTGCAGTCTGTGTGGTTGGAGGTGCTGGTGCTGGGTGTGGCCTTCCGCTCCCTGGGCTGTGAGGATGAGGTAGTGTTCGCTGAGGACTTTGTCCTTGACGAGGAGATGTCCCGCGTGGCTGGACTGACAGAGCTCAACGCAGCCATCAGCCAGCTGGCCCGACGCTTCCGCTCCCTGCAGCTGGACCGGGAGGAGTTTGTCATGCTCAAAGCCATCGCACTCACCAACTCCGGTAAACTAGATATACAAAAGTATAATCCTAGAATACCTTTACAATCAGCATTATGTGGAGTGTCACAACATGAAAATGTGATGAAAGCAGTAGGTGAGACTGAAATACCGAACCCTCCATATGTACAATTAGTTGCTAATATGATGACATGCTTTATTTGAAGCACTATTCCACTTTCAGTTCCATTAAGCAACAGTTTATGTCCAACCGTTTCTTTAAAAGAAAATACAACTCAAGAAATCAGCGAAGACAGATTAGTAAAGATCGGTGTAGTCTCCATTTTTGAAGAGATTGTTGATGAAAATAACTCCAGCCCTGAGGGACTGACAGACAATTACTGTAAACAGAAGATTCACCCCCACGGTCTGCTTAACCCACAAAGGCACTATGTGTTATGCAAATACAAAGATGGTCATTAGTCTGGACTGGTGTGTCCTGTTCCTTAATCATCCACATGTTCTGCCAAACACAATCTTACAAAACCATCTCTCCAAAATATCAAATAAATCATTTAGAAAAAATCACCCTCTTCCCCCACTGATATACAGTCTGACCATGCTCCCCCTCTCCTCTGCCAGACTCTGTGTACATAGAGGACATGGAGGCAGTGCAGAAGCTGAGGGACCTCCTCCACCAGACCCTGTTGGAGATGGAGTGCCAGCGACATCCCGAGGACCCCCAGCGGGTGGGGCGCCTCCTCCTCACCCTCCCCCTCCTCCGCCAGACAGCTGGTCGCGCCCTCACCACCTTCTACAGCATCAAGACCCGAGGTGGCGTGCCCATGCACAAACTCTTCCTAGAGATGCTGGAAGCCATGATGGACTCGCCCTAGAGAGATGGGAGGGTGAGGAGAAGCCAAGGAGAGCGGATGCAAGGGCACGATGAGAGACGGGCAATCTGCAGAGTGAATGGCTGGCTGCTGTGAACGGAGAGGTTTGTCTTAGATTTTGACCATGAAGAATGTGGAGATAATCTCTGGACTCTTCAGAGATTCAAAATGGTGTTAAAAAATGGAGAAAACATGTTGTTGATGCCCTCAGTGGAGGTTGATGGTGGAGTTTAACACCTTAATACTTGACTGCCAAACTTCATTGAAAGAGTCCAAGACATAGTCAGTTTGAATGTCAGAATCATATTAGATTTCCAGTATCACTAAGGTTTTTCATTTGTAGCACTGGGCTCAGACATCAATTCAATGACTATTCCATGTTGGTTCAACGTAATTTCAACCAGTGTGTGTGCCCAGTGGGTAAGCTTCACATCAGAAACTACTGAAGGACTGCAGTTAGATATCTAAGACCAGACTGTAACCTTGTGGCTGAGTCTTGATTGTGAAAAATGCAATATCTCCCTCCACACAAAAGCCATACTAAAATACCAGGCAAAGAAACAACCATTTACAAAGACTGCAGTATAGGGTCAGACCAACCATGCACCCATAAGAGTAGTAGGTTAGTCTACATACACAGACGCACAGTCTTACAATTTACTCATAGGAATTACTTGCAATATTTTTAAAGCAATACAATACTTTACATATAAAATAATAGTGGTAACTGGTTAGGCAATGACTGGCTATACGTATAGGCCTATGTGGCTGGGTGGGTGTGGAAAAACAGCTTATAAAAGGCTGTGCAAACGGTTATTAGTCCAAGAAAAGGGAATATGATGATTGTCAACAAAGTGTTGAAGTGTCGCTGTACTTGGAAGTTGTTTGATTTTATTTATACTGTAAGTAGTCTCAATAGGCATACAAAAAAAATGAAATATGCGCAAGCCTTTGTGTGAGTGTATGTGAGCGAGAGAAGGTGCGCTGTCATTTTGCAGTGTTGGCACCACAATGAAGCGGCAAGATCAGGGGAAAAAGTAACTGTTCTACTTTCTTGGTCAGCCTGGCCATAACAGAGTGAATAAAGAAGATTGGGTCAGAGGGGAACTACAATGGCTCCTGAGCATGTTTTCATTGGATTCTTGATTCTCCAGATCTCTTCACTGGTCCTCTCCAACCCCTCTGATTCAGATGGAATGTGCTGTTTAAAACCATTAGTTTGATTAACTGACTGCCATTATTAGTGATCAAATCGATTTGGGGCTAAAATTAGGAATTTAAACTGTTTTTATATATATATATATATATATATATATGAGGTGTTGTTTCAGCGGAACAGTTTGCTTCTCCTCTTGCAGCCGCTGAAAGACTGAAGAAAGGGACTTCTGTTGTTTTGACCTGGAGGTCTTCGTACTGTGTATGACCTTTGAACTGCAAGCCTAATAGTGCCCAAATGGGGTTTAGAGCAACATGAAATGCAACACATTCAGCCTCATATGGGAATCTACAGCCACTCTGACTGAGACCCTCCTTTTAATCCTTCTCATAGTTTCTATTTGTCTGTTTACTCTGTTTTATGGGCTTGATTTGTGATCTACATTTATCTATTCAGAGCTCTTACAGTTTCTGTAAGCTACAGTGTCTGTAAGCTACCAGAAATTGCAAAATGTAAAGGGCCTGGACTGTTGGTCCTTTGGCCACTTGCTGAGGAAGAATGTGATTGTAAATCAATCAGAGCAGCAAAATGCTAATTCAGTCTACAATGTCATAACATTTCTAGTAATACAGCACCCAACATGTATGATGTAGACTCTAAATCATACTTGTTGGGTGCTGTATTACTATAAATACGTTATGACTGTGTATTTTCACTGTTGAGAACTTTAAAGCATGGTAAAAAATGTGGTAGTCCCTGACATGAATGATGGGATAGATTCAACTAATTGCCACTGTTAATTGAAATTCATACTTGAGTATCTGTTTTTTCTACAGGATTTTAATCTTGAGTTTAGATTGTTAAACTTGGAAAGTTTGGTACTGAAATAAGACGGTTAAACTCTGAAAGTTTGGTACTGAAATACCTGAATAAGGCAATCCATTGTGAATGTTGTGAATGTTATGTTTCAAATTTATTACTGAAATAGATTTTTTTTTCTGATAATGCATTGAAGAAAACCCATGTTCTTTAGTATATTAATTCAACCATGTTGAATTAACATACTCTCCTCTCAATTACCCCACCTAGTTGTGAGAGGAGATTTTGCAGTCTGGAAACTCCCAAACAAATGTTCGAGATTTAGTTCTGTTCTTCGTGGCTGTGGATGTTTGCGTTTGATGACCATTTGTGGCTCCATTATTGTAATTCAGGTTTTTAAATTAAAAAGTAACACCAGGCGACAATTGTTTCAACTCTGTACTATATGTTGCTGTCTGATTTGTTATGTGTTCTATCATAATTTTTGTATTTTGTTTCTCAAAGACTGAATTTAAAAAAAAAAAGTGTACAGTTTAATAAAGTTAATGTTTGTGTCAATATTAACTCTAATATAATAATACAAAGGTAGTGTTTTCATAGGGATACGCAATATGTAATGCCACTTTGTCTGTCATATATAGGTACGGTTGGTGGGGGGGATTTAGACTATCACAATGTAGAGGATGTAAAGTCATTGCTAGTTGTTAGTATGTTTGTGTACATTGACGTAAATGAGCAATACAAGAAATTACCAAAACTCAGTTTCACATTTCCTTGTATAGTCACATAATGTAAATTAAACATCAACAGTAATAAAAATAATTAATAGTAGTACTAAAGCTTATAATGTGGAAAAATTCTAATCAATATTTGTATTTAAAAAAATACTGTATTTAAAATATTAAATTCTATTTTTCACTCAATTTGCTGATGTTTGTTAATACTCGTTTAATTTTTTGTGTGGGTTTAAGTCTAATGGCTGTGAATGTCTGTGTTTGTACTGTTTTTCAGTAAGCTACAATGGTTAATTTGATGTGACTGTCTAAACAAAATGTTCATAATTAAATCACTGTGAAGACAAATGCTACACTGCAGGAAACAAGGGGTCGATTTAAATATTGTAGGTGCTTTGTGTTTTGTAATAAATTAGCAGACACCATCACATATCATTGGTCTCGTACGTCTTCTGTCATGATCTGTTTGTTAGAATGTTTGTCTGTCTGCTGCTGTCCTGTTTCCCAATCATGTTAAACAATATTTCCTGTCCTGCTCACCAAAGGTTCATCAGTCAGATATAACCAAAGATATCCTAGTACATTAGTTATAATATGTAAGTCTATGGACATAACTGCATAATGCAGATTCTCAGCAAACGTACCACTCTGCAGAGGTACAGTATCATATCCGATTTCATTAAGAACCCCAATTTGAAAGACAGTCAGTTTGTGAACTTTTTGTATTTCGAACTATCTCCCATACCAACAGTTTTCCATCAACACATTAGACATGTATCCTGCACAGCCTCATGCACAGTGATCTCTATGACCTAGGGCTATAGCTCAGTCCATCACCATTTACAGCAGGAGGCACATTATCTATCTATATGGTCAATGGGCTTGAACCTGAGTCATCTGTGGAAGATTATATTAGCCCTCTTCAGCTAAAAAACCTAGGCATTTTTTAAATTAAATAAAAACAGCACATTATCTGCCAAACGCTTCCTCTGTCACTGACACCAATGGAACCTAACGATGTGCTCTGGTCTCTCGGTTTTGATTGGTTGGATCAGAGAGGATCTTGCTAAAACTGTCTTCTCATTGGACACTGGAAAAAGTGCAACAGCTTTTGCTTCCCGTTTGCTGCGCTTTAATGACATTAGTTCCGCATTATACTTGGCAAGGCTGTTTGGGAAGGCTTTTTGTTTGCCGCTGTTTCCCTAAAATCAGTGGGAAAACTTTCCAAGGGCACACAGTTGTAGAACGATGGACACGTCGGAGGTGGAGGAATTGCTGTCTCCAACTAAAGAGTTTCTACTCACATACTTTTTGCCAGAGAAATGTTACAACTACTTTTTTGTCAACTTAAACTTTCTCCACGGTGAGGTTCGCTGTCCTGTTGGTCCGGAAAAGATGTGCTGCTGGCGTGATATTCATTTCAGATGTGTTATTTAGAGATGCTTACGTAGAGCAAAGCTGAGGAAATTGTTGCATGCGTGATTGTTAAAGTGTGACAATGTTTCAGCACCTTTTGTATACAGTGTTTTTATAAGCCTTGCCGAAGGTCTTGTAAAGCCTACAGTAGATATTTTCTAGTATTTTTAACAAGTCCTCCACCCCAGATGTTCATCTGGAAATTTGGGTCACAGCTTCATACTGGTTTAGGTGGTCTGACGATACTTTTTTGTTGTTGTAATAATAGTGCCATGCTGGAAGATAGTTCTGAGCAAAACTGTGGGAGTGTGGATCATTCTTGGGACTGTGATGGGTGAGAAAAACCTCTCTCTGTCTTTTCGACTGCTCTCACACATTATGCAAGGATTAATAATCGGGAAACCTCTGTTACGCAGAGGTTCTATAACTACATATCGCTTTCTGTCTGTTGCTATGCCTTTTTGCTTTTCCCCCTCTCTCATATGCCCTTCCCTCTCCTCCACCTGTCGGTCTGCCAAACAGCGCAGCTCCCTCAGCTGTGGAAGGTACTGAGGGCCAGGAGTGCATCAGGGATTAGCTGGTGGTCTGTCCTACTGCAGGTCTATGCCATCACAGGTCCTGTGGTCTACTGCATCACCAACAACTTCCCCCTTGAGTATGATCAATTTATGTTTTTTTATTACACACTCCTTTTTAACAAAAGTGGTTTACACTAATCCAGCCAACCGTGTGACGCTGATGAGCGAAAACCAGTGAATTGGACAAAGCCTGTTATTGACAACATTTGTGTGTCTGTCTGTCTGCACAGAGCTTGGTCAGAGAGGCTGTTCATGTTTATGCAGGGTTTGGCCATGGGCTTCCTAATTCAACACTACAGTGGTAACACCCTCAAAGGTTTGACCACTCCTCTCTGTGTATACTTGTGCTTCCAATGTGCCTGAGTCCCTGCCTATAGATTCATTTTACATCAATACTCACAATAGTGGCGAGATTAAATGTTTTAAACACGTTGATTAGCTACTGTTTGGTAAGTCACCACCCCCTTGGTAAAAGGAGCAAATTAGGCAATGTTATGACAAAGTAGTTCAACAGTTCACAGGAATATGAGTGTATGGTCTGTACCAGGGCTGTGTCATAACTGTCCTTGTTTCCTGCAGGTATAGTATTCCTCTTGGCCTACGGTGGCGTTATGTTGCTCCTGACCTCTCCTCTGGTCCCTGAACACGTCATCCCTGCGATGCAGGCCTCCAGCATGCTGGCTGTTGTTGCTAGCCGGGTATGATACAATACTTTTATTTTCTATTTGCATGGAAATGTAATCAACTGCAAGGCTTATAGCAGTTAAGGTACAGATGGTGTAGAAGTGTTGGTTGTTTAGCAACAAAACCAACGCTTGTGAAACTATGGAGCAAAACAGACTGGGTTGGTTAATTAAACTTTTGACAGCATGTAAACTATCACTTGTCTCAATGTTTATTGAAAACAAATACATTTGCACAATGAGCACAGGTCTCAAATACATAGTTACAGTTGTTGGTTAGCTAGCCATATTAGCATAGACATGACATCAGTCAAAACACCTCAAAACAAGACATGGTCTCAATAACAAGATACAAAGAGGCTGAAAAAAGCTACCGAAGATTATTTTTACATTTCATCTTTAGGGGTGTCGGGGGCGCCGTGATAGTTATTTAAGATACTTTTCAAAGAGGTAGGGTTTAAGATGTTTTGGAAAGATGGGCAGGGAATCCATAGTCCTGACTTTAGGAGGAAGCTTGTTCTGACTTTAGGAGGAAGCTTGTTCCACCTTTGGGGTGCCAGGACAGAGAAGAGCTTTGAGTGGGAGCTGCCCTCCTGAACGGGTGGGAGGGCCAAGAGACCAGAGGTTGCGGAACGGAGTCCTCGGATGGGATGTAGGTTTTTGCATAGCTTGAAGGTAATGCTGTTCCCCTTGCTGCTCTGTAGGCAAGCACCATGGTCTTGAAGATAATGTTTGCTTCGTCTGGAAGCCGGTGGAATGTGCAGAGGAGCGGGGAGTACATAGGAAGGTTGAACACCAGGCACGCTGTGGCATCCAGGATAAATTACAGGGGTTTGATGGCACAAGTGGGAAGCCCAGCCAACAGATTCCAGGAGTCTAGACAGGAGATGACAAGTGCCTGGATTAGGACCTGCACCTCTTCCTGTGTGAGGAAAGGTCATACTCTACAGATGTTGTAGAGCATGAACCTGCAGGAGCGAGTCACTGGTTTGATGTGTGCAGAGGACAGGGTGTTGTCACGCCAAAGTTCTTTGCACTCTGGGAGGGGACACCGTGGAGTTGTCAACCGTGATGGAGAGGTCTTTGAGTGGACAGGCCTTCCCCGGGAGGAAGAGCATCTCAGTTTTTCGAGCTTGAGGTGGTGAGCCGACATCCAAGCTGAGATGTAAGCCGGGTACACAGAGATATGTGTTGCCACCTGGGTGTCAGAAGGGGGGAAAGAGAAGAGTAGTTGAGTGTCATCCTCATAGCAGTTATTTATAGGAGAGACCATGTGAGGATATGACTGAGCTGAGTGACTTGGTGTAAAAGGAAACGTAAAGGAGGGCCTAGAACCAAGCCCTGGGGGACACCAGTAGTGAGAGCAGACACAGATCCTCTCCAAGACAGCTGGTAGGAGCGACCTGTCAGGTAGGAATGCAATCCAGGAGTGTGCAGAGCCTGAGATGCCTAACCCTGAGAGGGTGGAGAGGAGGATCTGATGGTTCACGGTGTCGAAGGCAGCGGATAGATCTAGGAGGATGAGAACAAAGGAGAGAGAGTCAGCTTTGGCAGAGCCTCTGTGACACAGAGAAGAGCAGTCTCGGTTAAGTGACTTGTCTTGAAGCCTGACTGGTTAGAGTCAAGAAGATTGTTCTGAGAGCGATAACAAGAGAATTGGTCAGAGACTGCACAAAGGTGTTTTAGAAAGAGAATAAAGAAGGAATACAGGTCTGTAGTTTGACGTCAGAGGTGTCAAGTATTGGTTTCTTAGGGAGAGGAGCGACTCTGGCCATCTTGAAGTCAGTTGGAACGCGGTCAGTGATGAGGGAAGTGAGGAATGGGAGAAGGTCTCCAGAGATGGAGGAGGGGATGGGGTCAAGTGGGCAGCTTGTTGGGCGGCCAGAGATCACTAGGCAGCTTCTTGTCATTGTTGCTAGCTACCTGGCCGTTCATTTCCGTGCCGCTGTCAGTCAACCCGTCTATAGGAGCAGAGGGGTATACTACAAAGCAGGATTAATGAGTTAGCCAGCTAACTTTGATAAACAAAGGTTGATTTTTCTGGTCCATTTAAGAAAGCAACGCTTAGATATGCGTTTTTGGTTGTTGAGTCAATTAGACCGTGTCCATTTTATGCTCCTCTTTTAGAAAAAAAACATTATTTCAGAATAGTTCGCTGGCTCAGTCATTGATCTTGCTTTTTGTGTACGCCTCTGGCCGATGAGATAAGCATGCTTATCTCAAACTTCAGCAGGAGAAGTACAACATTGGATTTGTCTGCTGCTATCATTTAGGTCTTTGTCAATCGAGAGAAAAGAGAACTGCTTATGTTAGGTCATAATAAACATTTGCCTACATTGACTTGTACAGACTGACTTGATTGTTTTATGTTGGATGTTTATCCAGGTGATCCAGGCAGGGACTAACTACTACCATGGCAACACGGGCCAGCTGTCAGCTCTGTCTGTGTTCCTGGTCTTCACTGGCTCCCTGGCTCTTATCTTCACCTCTCTACAGGTATAAAAAAAATCTGTACCTTTTACATTCCCTTTCAATGCCTCTGCATTCTACCCTGCCTTCTCATTTGACTTCTACCATCTATTTTCCCTTGTCATTCCTCTGTTCCTCATCCTTCTCCTACATTATCCCCCTCTCATCCCTCCTCCCTTATCCCCCTCTCATCCCTCCTCCCTTATCCCCCTCCCATCCCTCCTCCCTTATCCCTCTCTGTAGGAAACTGGAGACTGGAGCTCTGTCTCTACTGTGACCCATGTAGTGGCTGCCTGTCTCAGCTGCCTGCTCCTGACCCAGGTGGTTTGTTACAGGAATAGCCGTACTAAAGACAAGACAGAGTAGTGGTCAACCACAATTCAATCCAAGGACCCGCTGTTATAGTAAATGGGATACATTTTCTAGGTTATTTCAATCATTCTGTTGTGTGTGTGTGTGTGTAGTATGGCAAAGTTTGTTCAATTTCAGGTCACATAATAAAATATAATGCTCTATAAACTATATTACTATATAAATGGTATATATATTTGTACTTTCAGTAATTGCGTTGTTGCTCGGAGACCAAAGTGTACTGTGATTCTCATGCCTATCTTGAGGAAAGCTGCTGCAGAAGTGTAATATCTTCCCTTCTTTTACAGAGACATTCTTGCGTCTCCATTGGCTCATATATGGGGATTGGGTTATTGAATTTGTTCAATTTTGTTATTAATAAAACTTTTGAATATATTGTCGTACAGCAGGGTCGTTCCACAAATAGAATGCCTTTTGAGTCCCTTTGATATTTTAAGTATAAATTGTGCACCAATATTACATTTGAATATGCCTGTTTTTATTAAATGAAGTGCCTAATATGAACCACAGAAAATTCAAGAAATCAGTTTAAAGAATAAAGACTTGTTAAAGTGCATGTTTTTCTGACTTCAAGGAGGATTTTATCCTACTCAACCCCTAAATTTCTCTTAAGATCATTGCAAAGCAGTAGTTATTTTGTTGCTTTGACTGTAATGTCTGAAGATTATTATTCATTTAATGTGATTCATTTACGTCTGTTCCTCATTTTAAGGTTAACCCTGTTAACATGAACTGAAATCTTGTTTTAATAATAAAATTGTTTCAAAAGGAGCATTGGACATATAGGGAAATCTGTGTAAATATAGGTGAACTGGTTCTACTCTTTGGCCATTTTTATGTGTTTTCATGGTATAAAAAAAAACAAATTACAACACAACACATCAACCCTGTTACTCATAGATGGGCATGAAATGTTTGAACAATTAACACATTTTTGTGAAACTTGCATTCTATTGCCCCTCCCCTGTTGTACACAACAAGCTTTCATTCCTCCTGTCACAAGGGGGATTTATCGCTTAAGATGAAAATATCAACCCTGTTGCAGTCAACTCTGTTACTTTATCTGGTAGTTCATTGGCACTTTACAATAGTATTTTTTTTTATTAACCTCTTGAGATGGGAAAAACATGTTTTTAAATGCAGTTAAACCATGTTAAAATTAGGTAAACAATATTTTACCAAATTACACTGCCCAAAAGGCACAATTGGTGCATCCTTCATGAGAAAGGTAGTCTCACTGTGGGTGCAGCACGTAATGATCTTGTTTGTGTGGAAGGCTGTGGAGTTAAGCTTCATATCTGGACTGGCTCATATCTGCTTGAGGCCCAATGTGTTCTGTTCTTATCTACCTGTACAAGCTTATGCATCTCCAAATTCCCTGACGCATCAATACGTGTGGCAGGGTTCCTATGCCTTTGTCCTGCTTTTGGATGTTCTGTGGCACGGCCCAACCCTTCACAGCTCTGATCTAAGGATCTGCGTGTCCAATACTTGTCCACGTTTTGTTCAGTTAGGGCAGGGGTGGGGTGGGCAAATCTAAACTCATCATGAGGGGCTACAGTGGATGTGCGTCTGCTACCCACATCCATACACGCACACGCAGTCAGAGCCAGCCCTAGCCTTATGTGGGCCCTAAGTTAAATTTTGTCCCTCCCTTGCAAGCAAAACATTACCTACAATTCTTCATTATTTGCCATGGGGCGTAAAGAAAATGTTGCCATTTTAAAGCAAGTTTGCTGCAATTCTCCACATTTTGCCATGGAATAGGAGAGAAATATTTGCAGTTTTATGACATTAGTGCTGAGTGTATCATGCTTTTGGAAGTCGTTTCGGTTTGATTAGAAAAAAAATATCACGGTTTTTGATTTCGGTTTTGCACATTTTTCTTTACATTAAATGCTCTATGCATTACGTGGGTGTCGGAGACCATAGGCCCAGCCACTTAGGAGCCAGGTCCACACACTGGGGAACCAGGCCCAGCCAATCAGGAGTTTTTCCCCACAGTAGGGCTTTATCACAGACAGAAATACTCAGCACCCGCCCTCCCCCCTCTGACAATCCAGCTGGTGAAGAAGCCGGATGTGGAGGTTATGGCCTGATGTGGTCTGCAGTTGTGTGGCCCGTTGGATGTACTGCCAAATTCTCTAAAACAACAGAGGCAGCTTATGGTAGAGAAATTAACATTGAATGACCTGGAAATCGCTCTGGTGCACATTCCTGCAGTCAGCATGCCAATTGCATGCTCCCTCAACTTGAGACATCTGTGGCATTATGTTGCGTGACAGAACTGCACATTTTAGAGTGGCCTTTTATTGTCCCCAGCACAAGGTGCACCTGTGTAACAATCAGTGTCAACCTGTCATTCAGAGCCTCACCTGTTTTGAGCCCCACCTGTTTAGCAAATAATAATAATACAAATTGCCTCAGTGTTCTGTCACTCATGGAGACACTACGTCACCGCAAAATATACGGGGAGAGCTCGGAAATTCAAGCCCCTTCGGTGCTGCCATAGAGTTACAGTCCATATTTTATGTTACAGCCTTATTCTAAAATGGATTAAATATTTTTCCCTCATCAATCCACACACAATACCCCATAATGCCAAAGCGAAAACAGGTTTTTAGAAAGTTTTGCAAAAAAAAAAGATACCTTAAGTATTCAGACCCTTTGCTATGAGACTCGAAATTGAGCTCAGGTGTATCCTGTTTCCATTGATCATCCTTGAGATGTTTCTAAAACTTGGAGTCCACCTATGGTAAATTCTATTGATTGGACATGATTTGGAAAGACACACACCTGTCTATATAAGGTCCCACTGACAGTGCATTTCAGAGCAAAAACCAAGCCTTGAGGTCGAAGGAGTTGTCCGTAGAGCTCCGAGACAGGATTGTGTCGAGGCACAGATCTGAGGAAAGGTACCAAAAAATGTATGCAGCATTGAAGGTCCCCAAGAACACGGTGGCCTCCATCATTCTTAAATGGAAGAAGTTTGTAACCACCAAGACTCTTCCTTAGAGCTGGCCGCCCGGCTAAACTGAGAAATCGGTGAGGGAGGTGACCAAGAACCCAATGGTCACTCTGACAGAGCTCCAGAGTTCCTCTGGGGAGATGGGAGAACCTTCCAGAAGGACAACCATCTCTGTAGCACTCCACCAATCAGGCCGTTATGGTAGAGTGGCCAAATGAAAGCCACTCCTCAGTAATGCACATGACAGCCCACTTGGAGTTTGCCAGAATGTACTTCAAGGACTCAGGTCTGATGAAACCAAGATTGAACTCTTTGGCCTGAATGCCAAGCGTCACATCTGGAGGAAACCTGGCACCATCCCTATGGTGAAGCATGATGGTGGCAGCATCATGCTGTGGGGATGCTTTTTAGCAGCAGGGACTGGGAGACCAGTCAGGATTGAGGGAAAATTATATGAAGCAAAGTACAGAGAGATCCTTGATGAAAACCTGCTCCAGAGCGCTCAGGACCTCAGACTGGGGCGAAGGTTCACCTTCCAACAGGACAACGACCCTAAGCACACAGCCAAGACAATGCAGGAGTAGCTTCGGGGCAAGTCTCAGTATGTCCTTGAGTGGCCCAGCTTGAGCCCAGACTTTAACCAGATCGAACATCTATGGAGACCTGAAAATAGCTGTGCAGTGACGCTCCCCATCCAACCTGACAGAGCTTGAGAGGATCTGCAGAGAAGAATGGAAGAAACTCCACAAATTCAGCAAGCTCTAGGAAGACTTCGTGGTTCCAAACTCCTTCCATTTAAGAATGATGGAGGCCACCGTGTTCTTGGAGACCTTCAATGCTGCAGACATTTTTTGGTGCCCTTCCCCAGATCTGTACCTCGGAACAATCCTGTCTCTGAGCTCTACAGACAATTCCTTCGACCTCATGGCTTGGTTTTTGCTCTGACATTCACTGTCAACTGTGGGACCTTATATAGACAGGTGTCTGCCTTTCCAAATCATGTCCAATCTATAGAATTTACCACAGGTAGACCAATCAAGATTTAGAAACATCTCAAGGATGATAAATGGAAACAGGATACACCTAATCCTCATAGCAAAGGGTCTGAATACTAAATAAGGTATTTCTGTTTTTATTTTTAAAACATTTTCAAAAATATCTAAACCTGTTTTGGCTTTGTCATTATGGAGTATTGTGTGTAGATTGATGAAGGGACAAAAATTATTGAATCTATTTTAGAATAAGGCTGTAACATAACAAAATGTGGAAAATGTCATGGGGTCTGACTACTTTCCGAATGCACTGTATAACAACCTATGTGTTGTGATAATTGCGTTGATTGCTCTATAACCTGTAAATTCATATGCCTTGCGACCGTGATATACACTACAGGTCAAACGTTTTAGAATACCTTCTCATTCAAGGATTTTCTACATTGTATAATAATAGTGAAGACATCCAACCTATGAAATAACACATATGGAATCATGTAGTAACCAAAAGTTTTAAACAAATCAAAATAGATTTTGAGATTCTTCAAATAAATTCTCACGGGAGGCCCAAAAATGTTTACGGCCTACAAAAGGGGGGACGCAGTCCACCCACTACCACCAGTTACTCCTAAGGTGGTAACTGTGTTAGAGTTTACAAAATAAGTATTGCAGTAAACTAGTATTTTCTGGATTGTAAAATTCCGTTGCAAACGGACGCTTGGGGCGGGGGTGGGGTAACAGTTGTGTAAACATTTTTTTGTGACATCCGCACTGAACGTCGTCTGCTACCAATTTACGGCGTCAAAGGGGCTCGCCTCAACATAGGCCAATGATTTCCAGCTCAGCGATTCTCAAAGGGACCGGTTTTGTCCAGTGCATCAGACCACTACACACCACGATCATTGTCAACATGCCTATCAAGGTAAGAAATGCTGTCAACAAAAATGTTTAAATCTAAAAATAACGATCCTTGTTGACCTTGACTGTAGACAATTCTGAGGTTTGTAAAAAGTGATTATTATACTTATTCTCGAGTCCATGACTCATACAGCCGCCATTCTCGAGTCCATGATGCAACTAGGCATTTGTCCTGATTGGGGTAAAAATGTGAATATGGTCGGCCGTTGCATTCAAGCGAAGTCTGCTTTTTATAGTCGGCAAGATTAGATAACCGGATTGGGAAGGTTTGTCCACTTCATTTGTAGGGAATCAGATCTGACGCATGAAGGAAGTATACATAAAGGATTTACAACATGAAATCCGTTTTCTATCAAATACATATTACTATACAGTTACCACCGTAGACCCCTATCCATAGATTTTCCTACATCCACTTATTTATTTATTATTTGTGGCTGTAGGTGGATAGCCTCGGAAGAAATATCCTCATCTCGCGAATTGACATTCTTTTTCGCTATCCATGTAGCAAAATGTAATGTATGCTCGCGAGATCAGGATGGGTTTTTGAAAAACCTGTATTGCACGAAACACCAGTAAGCGTAAAAGAAAAACAAACACTGAGTATACAAAACATTAGGAACGCCTGCGCTTTCCATTACATAGACTCGTGAATCCAGTAGAAAGCTATGATGCCTTATTGAAGTCACCTGTTAAATCCACTTCAATCCGTGAAGATCAGTGGTTTCCAAATTTTTTATAGTCCCGTACCTCTTCAAACATTCAACCTCCAGCTGCGTAAACCCTCTAGCACCAGGGTCAGCGCACTCTAAAATGTTGTTTTTTGCCGTCATTGTAAGCCTGCCACACACACACTATACATTTGATTAAACATAATAATTACTTTTTGTAACAACCCGGCTCATGGGAAGTGACAAAGAGCTCGTATAGGACCAGGGAACATATAATGATTAAAAATGTTGCTCTTTAATTAAACATTTTAAAACTGTATTTATTCATTGAAAATTGTGACTAACTCACCACAGGTTAATGAGAAGGGTGCATGTGCTTGAAAGGATGCACATAACTCTGCAATGTTGGGTTGTATTGGAGAGTCTCTGTCTTAAATCATCTTCCACACACAGTCTGTGCCTGTATTTCGTTTTCATGCTAGTGAGGGCCGCAAATCCACTCTCACATAGATATGTGGTTGCAAAGGGCATCAGTGTCTAACAGCGTGATTTGCAAAGGCAAGAAACTCTGAGCGCAGCCCTCTCTAGAAATCTGGCAGTGGCTTCTGATTTAAATTCAATTTTCACAGAACCGCTTGTTGCAATTTCGATGAGACTCTTTACGTCCGTCCCCTCGCCCCGACCTGGGCGCGAACCAGGGACGCTCTGCACACATCAACAGTCACCCTCGAAGCATCGTTACCCATCGCTCCACAAAAGCCGCGGCCTTTGCAGAGCAAGGGGAACCACTACTTCAAGGTCTCAGAGCAAGTGATGTCACCGATTGAAACGCCACTAGCGCGCACCACCGCTAACTAGCTAGCCATTTCACATTGGCTACACCTGCATAATTGCACACCCAACTCCCACAGGTGCTTCGCTATTTGACATTGTCTGTAAGCTTGTTCATTTGCACACCAAAAATCATACAATGATGGAAAGACCGGTGTGTTGTCCCTGTTAATGCAGACAGAGAAGAGCTCCAACGTCTTAATCATAGCCTCAATTTTGTCCCGCACATTGAATATAGTTGAGGAGAGTCCCTGTAGTCCTAGATTCAGTTCATTGAGGTGAGGAAAAAACATCACCCAGATAGGCCAGTCATGTGAGAAACTCGTCATCGTGCAAGCAGCCAGACAAGTGAAAATGATGGTGGGGAAAGAAAGCTTGTCTATCAATTTTTTAAAAACGTGTCAATACTTTGCCCCTTGATAACAAGTGCACTTCTGTAAGTTGTAAAAGCGTTACATGGTCGCTGCCCATATCATTGCATAGTGCAGAAGATACATGAGCATTCAGGGGCCTTGCTTTAACAAAGTTAACCATTTTCACTGTAGTGTCCAAAACGTCTTTAAAGCTGTCAGGCATTCCCTTTGCCGCAAGAGTCTCTCAGCGGATGCTGCAGTGTACCCAAGTGGCATTGGGAGAAACTGCTTGCACGCGCATTACCACTCCACTATGTCTGCCTGTCATGGCTTTTGCGCCATCAGAACAGATAACAACACATCTTTACCACCAAAGTCCATTTGATGTCACAAAGTTGTCCATTGCTTTAAAAATATCTTCTCATGCTGTCCTGGTTTGCAGAAGAGGATGTCTTCCTTAATTGACCCTCACCATAACTATAATGGACATATACCAGGAGCTGTGCCAGGTCCGCCACGTCTGTTGACTCCTCCAGCTGTAATGCATACAATTCACTGGCTTGTATGCGAAGCAGTAATTGTTTCTAAACATCATCTGCCATGTCACTGATGCGTCGTGAAACAGTGTTGTTTGATGAAGCAATTGTCTGTATAGTTTTTTTGGCCTTTTCCCCCAGCATTGTTCCAGCCATATCCACATCAGCAGGAAGAATGAAGTCCTCCGCAATAGTATGGGGCTTGACTGTCTTAGCCACCCGGTAGCTCACTATATAAGACACTTCAAGACCCTTCTTATTAATGGTATCTGTTGCTTTTATACATGTCTTACTACTTGAAGGTCATCTTAATTCTTGCAAAAAAAACCTCCAGTGGCTTATTTTTCAAATTGGCATGTTTTGTTTCTAAATGTCTGTGCAAGAGTGAAGGTTTCATCGAGTTGTGAGATAGTACTTATGCACATAACACGCCGTGGAAAGGTACTACTCCCAATATAAGTGAGCCCCAAATCAATGTAGTTATCATATTTGCGCCTCTTCGATGGTCCAACATCCCTGTCTGTTCGGTGCTTTCCCGGGTAAGGGGGCAGTAGCTCTTCGGCTGCATCAGGTTTCAGGTTCACAACTGTCAGTGTCCATGCTAGCTGGGCTAACAACAATTACTGACACTAGCATTGGATGTGCTCGTGGAAGCAGAACAACTTGTGTCGCCGATAGGTGCAGGTGTAGGTACTGCTGGTAGTAGCAGTACTACCAGTAGAGCTGGTATGTGTCTCTATGGACGCGGGCCTTACTTTTTTTTGCCATTTTATCAATTTTCGAGCAAACGGAATGAGTGGCAGCTACGTTTGGCTACATACGGACCGTTAGTGGAATTCCTGCGAGAGAGTAACGGTTAATTATTTGACTAGGCTACCTGTATTTGACATTGTGTTGTTATTTCGCTGAACACTAGATGGCTTAATTTGATTTTTGCCAATGAAAGGAGGCTACTCAGGCGAGAAAAAAACCTCACCCAAATGTATAGCCCCGTTGGAAAATATAAATGGACTGTTTGAAAATGTGAGGGAAAATAAATAAATAAATGGAAATCACATTTTTATTTGGCATACCCCCGACGGCATTGCGGGGTACGCGTAACCCTGTTTGGGAATACCCGGTGTAGATGAAGGGGAGGAGACTGGTTAAAGAAGGATTTTTGAGCCTTGAGACAGTTGAATGGGCAAGACAAAATATTTAAGTGCCTTTGAACGGTAGTAGGTGCCATGCTCACCGGTTTGAGTTTGTCAAGAACTGCAATGCTGCAGGGTTTTTCACGCTCAACGGTTTCCCATGTGTATCAACAATGGTCCACCACCCAAAGGACATCCAGCCAACTTGATACAACTGTGGGAAGCATTGGAGTCAACATGGGCCAGCATCCCTGTGGAACGCCCCTGACGAATTGAGGCTGCCCTGAGGGCAAAAGGGGGTGCAACTCAATATTAGGAAGGTGTTCCTAATATTTTGTACATTCATTGTATACGCTATATGCTAGGGTTATAACAAATTAGAGATTATACAAAGACCTTAAAAGACACACAAATTGACTGCTTTTACAGCTTTCTTATTTCTAGAATGATCCTAATGTACTGCTCAAACTCCTTATTGAAATAAAGTTAGTGTTTTTAATTTTTTTATTCGTGAATTGACATTTATGAACAGGAGGTTTTTCCATTGGCACAATTAATTTGCCGTAAAAGTTTTTCTTTATCCATATTGTAGTTAAGGAAACCGAGCCACACTTTTTCTCCCATAATAAACAAAAGTCATCAAGAATATTATCATTATCTACAAATATCTTGCCATAATCTCTTTACATGTAGACCATGACATAATAAATCCACAACCGTTCATTGAGGCTCAACATAAAAAGTACAGTTCATGTTCATTTTTTTTGTGTTTCTTCATGTAATGATTCACTGGGTAATAGTTATGGATAATTCTGAAAAAGACCTCTACTTTAACACACAGGTATTTGTGTGGTAATAATCAAACATTTTTCCAACTGATTTTATTGACAAATGTATTCCAGTAGTTATGAGAATGAATAGATAAAATCCCTTTGAAATAAAGCACACAATCGGAGAAACGCATGTTTCCTACTGGAGCGTGAACTGGACTAAGCGAGTATATCTCAAGAAGGTGAGGTCTGGTTACACCTCTGCGATCAAGATTGTTTGTACGAGGCTAGTCGGTAGATGCACCAACACTGCGCATGGCTAAACAAGGACTCTGCTCTAACATTAAGCAAAGTTTTCATGCTCCAGTAGTAACTTCAAGGCTGTTGTGGTGGCAGACTGTCCCTAACCACTGCCTGGGTCCAATACATTCTTCACCAAATTCTGCTGTACATGAGTACAGAATTAGTCAAGTGCATAATTATGTACCTCTAACTAAATAGGGGTTGCAATTTATGTTCAACAAAACCATGGTTTACTTTCAAATGATTTTCAGCTTTTATGTGATTCCATAGCATTTGATTGAACTATTGTCTCCCCTCTACACACACTAGGTTGGGGATAAGCTTCCTGCGGTGGAGGTTCAGGAGAATGAGCCAGGCAATAAGGTGTCTATGGACCAACTCTTCAAGGGGAAGAAGGGAGTTCTCTTTGCTGTGCCAGGGGCCTTTACTCCTGGGTGTTCCAAGGTAATGTCCCTTTAATCAAAGCTTGATGATGAGTTGGTTATTTGAATCAGCTGTGTAGTGGGCCTCAGGACAGAGTTTGGGAAACCATGATTTTGAATGGGATTTTGTCCCAACTAGGCACCACACTGAGCTAATTAATCAGGTCAGTGATTGCCTAAATTCAACACACCTGGCACTCCAGGACCAGGGTTGTCTACCCCTGATTTAGATCATCCTAGTTTTAATGAATGGACCTGGATGTGTGTTTCTCTTTAGCACTCTTTTTTTCACCATGGCTGCGTTTAGACAGGCAGCCCAATTATTATTTTCACTAATTGGTCTTTTGACCAATCAAATCGCCACTTGATGTGTAAAGATCTGATGTGATTTGGTCAAAAGATCAGAATTGGACTGCCTGTCTAAACGCAGCCCATGTACGTCCCTTATGCACCATCTGAAATCACTGTTTCACATCCCGCGTCCTTTCTTGCTCCTGTATCCCTCAGACTCACCTTCCAGGCTTTGTGGCGCAGGCAGCAGAGCTGAAGAGCAAGGGTGTACAGGAGGTCGCCTGCGTCTCCGTTAATGACGCATTCGTTATGGCTGCCTGGGGAAAGGAACATGGAGCAGAAGGCAAGGTGCAGAATGCTGTTTGAAAATGACAAGCTGATACCTTGGCCTTCAGCCTTCTGAATAGTAATTGAAATGTAGTCTACACAGTGTATTCCTCAGGCTATGGCTGAAAAATTCTGTTCTGTTATGATGATTTCCAGCATTTTACTTGGTACAGGAAAACATTTTCATCTGGTTGCAGGTATCTGTCCTGAGAAATCAATATGAAGTTGCTACATACATTTTTAGACTTTTAAATGAATGATATCTATTGATTCTTGAACAATATAATTTACAAATGCCTCATGAGCTTAGGCTACGACAGTTGAACTATCAGAACCCCAAATGTAAGCATGTTTTTTGTGAACAAACAGTGTACAGGTGGGAAACTTTAACTATACTTTTGATCTCATAGATGGTCAGGCCTTGCATCCATAGCTTTGTCTATGAGATTGAGTGGTTACATTTCCCAAGCCCAATTCCTCAGCTGTTTGCCAAAAAACAGTGGCGACCGGTGTCTGCTTTGTTGTTTGAACTGCAGATTGCACCGTTAAGTCATTGGACAGATCTTATCTCCCAAACAGAAACATGTACTACATCAAGACCATAACTCGTTGAATTATATTGAGAGATCCTTCAGACAGTGTGGCTCTTCAGTCTAGACCGGTCTGACCCAATGATTTATATATCTCTATATCATTGGTCGGACCCAGGGCTGTTGCTGTGTTCAAATTCCACTTGACCGTTTAGTCACGGTAATTAGGCTTCTCCAAGCTCTGATGCTGCTGATGGTCATTAGTAGCCTACCAAACTTTCTAACTGCCTGGTACTCCGCACTCTAATTACTCTGACATCAATGCAAATGTGATTGAAAATCTAATCAAAGACTTCATGGGAGCCCATGAGCTCATGTTGTCAACATTTCTTTAGGCTATGCAATTGCGCATGAAAACAGAGTGATGGCCTCTATTAAAAAGAGGATCCCATTAGCTTTCTATAGACTAGGCCTACTATATTTATTTCTCAACTTCCCTAATATTAAGAACATTGCTTCTCTTTACAACAGGAGTATAGCCTACCTGGCTGGCATGAAAACGAACCAAGGGAAAAGTGTCCTCCATTCTCTATTTAAATGCATAGATGAGATGTATTTTTTTCCTGCTGCCCCTGTTCCGAGACCGGTGCATGATAATGGTCCATTCTAAATCAAAACAAATTTCACACATATTATATAGTATATGTGAAGATAAAATTAAATCAAGAATCGTCTGATGGTTGACACTATTAGCCTATGACTTGTGAATGATGCCCAGCATAAGGCACGAGACAATGCCTTTCTTTGCGACTTTTTCTAATTATAGTCGCACACCTCATGTAGCCTAGCCCATGGGCCTATATGTTTTGATAAGGTATATATCACTATAGTGGCCAAATAACTTTTTAAAATGAAGCACATTAATCTGCTTTATAAGGGGTGTAGAGCCTAACTGTCATACATAAGCAGTGCTTGGGTTTCAAGTTTGGGGAAGATAATTTTCACATAAAAATGCACCTTTTATAATAAAATTGCATTTGCGGTTACTTTTGATAATGGTGTTTTCCCGCTAATGGAGTGCACATTTCTGGCGCTTACAATGTGAAGAAATAGCCTAATGGTTTATCAACATTTAAAGCTAAATGTTCTGATCTGTTGCATCAGCCACATTGCTTAAAAAACATGTTTTGATGCTAGTGGTTGTATTAATTGGGGATCTATTCTATCTACTCTATCATCTGTCCCAGACTGTTTGGAATATTTATTTATCTCACAGAATAGGTCAACTTTGTACTATGGGGGATAGTAGATTGACATAGTATAGTGCTTTTGCTGTTTGTTAGGCCTACTCATCTTGTTGGCTGACGAAAAGTAAATGTGGGCAGATCTTCAATATGCACCTCAGAATTGGATAGGACCCTTGCAGTTGTGTCCCGGACTGTCTGTCTTCACTTGTATCCTGTGAGAAAGACCTGATCAAGTGATGGAGAGCCATGCGAGTGAATGGTGCTTCAGAGCACGCAGCACTCTGGGAGAAGGGCACAACGTCCTCTGGCCGCAAAAGGCAATCATTTTTTAGGGCACATTATAGCCCTAAAAAAATGCAGCCGCGAAATTCGAGGCATAATCAAGTGCTTGTCAAATTGTGAATGAGATGGTGTGTTCAGCCTGCGCAAAAAAACAAAGCAGAGCTCATGTTTTTTAAGCGACTTTTATCAAATCATCATTAGTCGCATCATGCAGCCTTGCAATGTATTAAAAATCAAAACATATAGTCCAACATTTGTAGAACAACTGAAGTTACATAACTCTAAATTAAGGATATAAAGGTACATATTTATTTGTTAACCGCTCAACACAGAATAGCTGCATGTGCTCACTTCCTCAAATCGTTTGGAGAAAATGTACCTTCTATTTTATTCAGCTTTGTTCAATTGTATTCTTCATACCATAACACGAACTAGTGTAGCCCACAGCCATTTGGCATAGCCAGTTCAGGATATAACACAAGGAACTCCGTATGCTATTTGGTTCTTCTGAAATGGACTACCTTTTCTTCCTATCATGCTTATTTAGACCTGTCTAAAATAATGAATTTGAAGGTGTAGGCTATATTACATGGATTTATTAGACTTTTTAAAATGTAGATGTTCCAAAGATCTGCATCAGTGGCTAGTAAGCTGTATGGTAGCCAGGAGATGTTAATTACTGTGAGACCGACAGTTATTTGCCTGACAATCACAGGCTGACAATTTCGTGACTTCCACAGCCCTAGTCTGACCTGACATATGGTTGTGGCTTTGAGTGTTATCCCCGTCACTTACAGGACCTGTTCTTGAACATGTTGCATCTTAAGAGTGTTATGCCGGGATTCATCCAGTTGCGCTTCTAGACAATGCGTCTTTTAATGGCAGGTTTATCACATTCACGGCGATCGCATTCAAGGTAAACGCTGCAGATGTCAGCTCAAATGGAAATGACCTTTAAATGTCAAGCTTGCGGTTTCGGATTGAATGTATTCGCGGTACTCCTGTGCAGGAGGTAAAAACAGTTTCAGGTTGGATATTCGACAGATAGTTTTCCTTACATTCACCAACAGCAGTTAGGGACCGTCAACATAGTGACAAATCAGCATTTTCTCTTTTCAATAGCTCTTTAACCATTACTCCTAAAACTTTCAAAACTGGTTGTAGCTAACCCGATGGCATAGACACACATTGCACACTTTTTTGTTGTTGTCGATTTTACATATCACATTTTAAATTATATATTTACATATTTGAATTTCAATAGCTCCATGGTCATATGACCTACTGACTTCAAACAAGGTTCAGAATGTCCACTGACTACCCTTCTATATTGCACATCCTTTAGTTTGTCCATTTTCATCTCACAAGATTTTACATGAATTTTTACACATTTAACATTTAAATAGCTCCTTGGTCATGTGACCTATTGACTTCAAACAAGGTGCAGAATGTCCATTCAGTGGGCCTACCCACTGCACATCCTTTAGTTTGTCCATTTTCATCTCACAAGAAAGTCCTATCACAAAGATCACAGATGGCCGTGCCCACCATATCTATGACAATGGAGAATGAATTGTAAGCACCAAAGTGTGTTTGTCAAAATAATATCTGAAAATGTCAGTTGAACATAATACTTCTATTTGCAAAATATGCAGTTGAGGAATATTCCATGTACCAACACTACATGTAGGACGGACATAAGACATTCCCACATACAGTACACACATGCAAAGAGGTGTTTTTCAGCTATGATTTTACCACTCAGAATCCAGAATGGATACGACAATGGGGCCAGCACAGGACGTAATACACCCTTACAACAATCTACTTTTTGATCTTGACTTATCTGGTAAACTGCTACTGTGTGTCAAGAAAAGAGGCCAAATTAAGGGTTAGTGTACTCCAGTTAAAAAAGGATGGTTTAGATTAAAAACTATTGCCCTGTGTCCCCATTCATAGGGGCATGAGAGACTAGTCCGTGGTAGAATTGAGTTGGCACTTTATTTTCCCAAACACCCACAAGGTTGAGGTTACTCATGGATAGTAATTTTTTTTGTTTGTTGCATCGATGCATTGTCTAACTGTCCAAGAATAGGATCCAAAGTGTTTGGAAATATTTGTTCCCATAAATACAACGGAGGATGTCTCTCCTCATACCTCTGGCACTTTAGTCAGACTGCCAGACTGTGCACCACAGAGCCAATCAGGAGAATACATACAGGTCAAGAGTGCCAATTTAAAGTCAAGGGGTGTGTCTGTGCCTTTTTTGATTACTCTCTCTTTACAGAGAACCCCTGTGGTTCAAGTCAGGAGCTACCCTTTCAGTCTGCTCTGCGCATGTCTGAAAGTGACAGAGCCAGTAGCCAAGAGTTTTTCACAGTATGTCATAAATTCTTACGTGTATGTAAAATGCTAATATGTATTAGATCCAGTGCAATAGACTAAGACCTGAATTTGAAAGCAGCGTGTTCCGATTCCTCCTTTTTCTGTCCAGCAGGGTCAACCAAAAACACTTGTCCTGATGGTTCTTGCAGATACTGGGGAAGCAATATTGAAATGTATTATTTAATATTTAAATGATTTCACTATTAAATGACCCATATCACAACCCTCATACCTCTTCACAAAAATGTACCTAAATCGATTTTGGAAAAAGGATTTTACAAAAGACGTAGGAATTAATTTTCCAGTTAGAAATAGGCCGTGCATCAAAACTATTTATCAGAAAAACAAACCTTTCAAATGCACTATTGCATTTTGTAAGTTGTCTGCAGGTGCCTTGTTGTGAATGCACTCATATCCAGTCATTATCAGGTTATGTAAACTGGGTTCTAATACTCAACATAGGATTTGTCTTAATGTAAAGTATATGAAAGTGATGCTATGAAAAAGATTTTCACATTATCAAGTTGACTCTTACTGACAAATCACTGCGATTAAAAAAAAAGAGCACATGAAACATTGTTTTTCATGAGGCCTACAAGCACCTCTGTTCGAACACCTCTCCTGTCCTTGATCCATACCGCATACAGCCATTTGCGGATCTTTTCAGTGTCCAGGTGAAAGATAAGTTAAGTTCTCTCTCCCCTCCCCCTCTCTCTCTCCCCCTTCTCTCTCCCCCTTCTCCCCAGTCTCTCTCTCCCCCTCTCCTTCTCTCTCCATTTTCCAGCCTTATTGCGAGGCTGGAAAATGTAATACCCATGCAAAATGAAGGCCTGCAAGCTTACACTAACATGTAGAAAATTCATTTGAGATGAAAATGGACAAACTAAAGGGTGTGGATTGTGGATGCAATGTGTATACATTCTGAACCTAGTTTGACGTCACTAGGTCACATGACCAAGGAGCTATTGAAATAATCATGTAAAATGTTGAGCTAAATGGACAAACTAAAGGGTGTGCAATATAGAAGGGTAGTCGGTGGACATTGAACCTTTTTTGAAGTCAGCAGGTCACATGACCAAGGAGCTATTGAAATTCGAATGTAAAAAAAAGAATTGTACTTTGTTTAGGCTCCCTAACTAATTCAACTAGGAATACAAAATGCTGCTCACATTTCCACATCTTTATTAGCTTTGGAAACTGAATTCATGTCCAAATCATGAAAATAAGACCTGTGCAATTTTTCCAACATGACACTTATTTGGAGTCTGTGGCTCAAGTGGTTTGAAAGCGCAATGATCCGTCAAATATCCGACTTGAAACGGTCTTTACCTCGGTTGCAGGAGTTTAAGAAATCTTGTGTGTATGAAAGTAATACCTTTTTAGTTTAATCAAATGTGTGCAACAGCATACAGATTTTATACTTGCATGTTAATGTCTATTGCATGTGTTTTGCAGGTGCGAATGCTAGCTGATTCTACTGGAGAATTCACTAAGGTCGGATATGTCTTCAAAGCTTTGATTTTTATTTAAAGGCCCAGTGCAGTCAAACATGATATGCCTGTGTTTTATATTTCCACACAGAGGTTGGAATAATACTATGAAATTCTGAAAATTAGAATGCTCTTTTAGTTGCATTTCTCCCAGTAATGATTCACAGGGTAAAAGACTGCCTGAAACTTCAGCTTGTTTTGGTGGGATGGAATTTTGCCCTGATGGGTGACACCACCAGGCTGTAAATTAGTTAACTAGCCATTATTGGTCTGTTTTCCCCTACCCACTCATACCACTGAGTCCTAGCAAAATTCTTGGTTGAGAAATTGTTATTTGAATTTACTATAAAATCACAGTAAGGTACTTAATAGTTACCCAGAAATGATTTGCTGAAAACTGCTGCGTTGGATCTTTAAGAGTTCTCGTGTGAATGTGACACCAATTTTATTTTCTTTGCAGGCAGTGGACCTATTGCTAGACAACGATCAGATTGTGGCTGCGCTTGGAAACAAGCGCTCCCAGAGGTGAGGTCTTCTCTATTAGTGTTGCTGCAACACACTGTAGAGTGGGTAACTCACTTCTCTCAACATTTGGATTTTACTTTGCAAAAAGCATCGTCACATTTCTTCTCTCTCAGGTACGCTATGGTGGTGGAGGATGGAGTTGTGAAGAAGATCAACGTGGAGCCTGACGGCACCGGCCTCAGCTGCAGCCTGGCTTCCAACATGCTCTCTGAGCTGGTGTAGGCCTGTTGGGCCCAGAGCACTCCAACCACAGAAGTCTAACTTTATTTACTACACACTATCATTCTAGTTTACCTGATCCTTCTTTTCACATCTGTGCAACCATGATCTTAGGCAGCGGCAGGAAATAGATGTGGTTTTAATGTACAGCCATTGTATGCTTCGTAAACTGGAGTACAAAACCGATTTTAAAAAAATAGATGTGCTCAAGACTGCAAAGAGGTGTGCTGTTTTTTTACACCGGGCTTTATGGATGATGGCAGGGCAGTCCTACTTGACGTCATTACTGGCTGCTCAGGGAGATCATTTTTAGACAGAGGCAAGAGAGAAGCCGAATTTAAACGCACAATTAAGCTGAATGGCACTTAAATCCTTTCTGTATACTTTCAAATCTGTTACCTAATAAAATTTCCTGCAAGAGCAATAACCATGTCTGAATCGTTTACATTATTTGATCCTGATATGCTGTTAAGTAAAAGGCATGGCAGTTCTTTTGAATCCTTGTAAATTCATAAAAATGTTTGCAATCAACGTAACGCAAAACTACTTGCATTCAAAACATTAGGAACACCCGCTCTTCTGAGGTTGATCATAGCTTTCACTTGTTAAATCCACTTCAGTGTAGACCAGTTCAAACATTTGTAAGCCTTGAGACAGCTGTGTGTGCCATTCTGAGTAAATGGGCAGGACAAAAGTGCCTTCACACTCCGTTTCCCACCACCCAAAGGAAATCCAGCCAACATGGGCTAGCATAGCCCATGCTGTTCTGAGAGCAAAATGGGGGCTGCCACTCAATATTAGGAAGATGTTCGGTGTGATGAAATAACAAGCCTATTTGAACACGTTAAATCATGTTTAATTATACAAATAATGAAGTATATGTTATCTTGTAATCCAGGAGGATAACTGCATAAGAATCAACAGAAATAAGACCAATGACAATAATTAAAAAGCTTCACAGCCTTTCCTGTTCACTTTATGAAAGCGACATCTGGGATCTTTCCATGAGCCTGAGGAGAAACAGTAGAAGTTGTTTTTACTATCTGAAGCCTAAAAGGGTCCATAACATTCGAGGTAAAACAAAATTCTGTCAACTAAAGCAACACACATTGCTCCCTTAGATAATTTACTAGGATAAAGATTTGAATCTAGGAATGTTTAGAGTAAAATAAGGAGTTATTTACCTTGAGGTCTGTGAAGACCTGCCCTGCTCGGTTGAAATCCCACTCATTGTCCTGTAGGCACCTGATATACATTGATAAAGTAGGTTAGAACCAATATGAATGCAACATTACACCCACAAAACCCTGTACATAAAAAAACAAAGCAACGCGACAATAGGGGACAGTGTTAAAATCGAATGCAAAGTAAGTGTTTCCCACTTACTTCTGGGACCATTCAAGATTCATGCCGGACTTGAGTGAGAAGGCAGAGAGCATCTCTTGCTGGGGGGCTGAGAGGGTGGGGACAGGACTGCTGGATGGGGTGGGGGCAGGTGCCACAAAGGCCCGGCGGATCTCCTCAGTCGTAGCATTGCGCACAAACAGCTCGTCATTCACTATGCAAAGACTTTTGAAACGAGAGGAATACATGAGGTATTTTTTTCCCCATTAGTATCAACATTTTTATCGAGATCAAGACAAAGTACATATCTGGCTGAGTTTTGGCTAGCTGTAGGGCCTACCTTGTCCCTCCAGCTGGCACTGTGACAAACACCCGACAGAAAGCTCTCACAGAGTCGCGGGATTTACCTTCAACTGGCGTGACAGAAGGAGAACGCAACATACATGGTTCATGACTTTTTGGGGAATGAAAATGTGGGAAACAAAACAAACTACATACGTTAACCAAGTTAGAAAAGTTGAACAAACATACCTTCCTTGAACACTCCAGTGACCGTGAACGACAGTAATGTGTTCTACAGGAGTAGGAGAGGGACAGGAGATCAAGGATGGTCATGGGCTTTGAATGTGAATTGATGGTTATAAAAGCATTCCACTCACGGTGAAGGTGTTGACGTCCACAATTAGAGATGCAGTGTCATGCTGCGTTTTGGGCAGTTCGCTCAGGAAAGCCACCACATTCAGACGAGTGTGCTTCAGTAAGCGGAATCGTGTGGCTGAAAGAACAAAGGTTTTCAAATAATTTAGTTTGTGTATATAAGCGAACACAATCATGGTGACTTTCACTACCAACAGGTTTACTACATTTGTAAGAGATGACATCATGACAACCATCACTTCTGAAAACTGAAGTAGCGATTCAGAAGCACGAGACTCACTGGGATCCTTGAGCTTTTTCAGGTTGCGACTGTCTTTATGGTAATCGCCAAGACTGCACCTAGACACAAAGGGAGACAGTGACCAACTGACTACCTTAGAAACAGGTGACAAATCGGTGATACTGAGTGACTCAAATCAAATGTTATTTGTCACATGCGCCGAATTCAACAGGTGAAACCTTAGTGAAATGCTTACTTACCTTAACCAACAATGCAGTTAACACTTATTTAATAGTATTTACTAAAATAAACCAAAATAAATAAATAGAAAAATAAATCATTAAGGAGCAACAATAAAACAGTAGCGTGGCGAAATACAGGGCCTACCGGTACAGTCAATGTGCGGGGGGCACCGGTTTGTGAAGGTAATATCTACATGTAGGTAGAGGTCAAGTGACTGCATGGATAATAAACAGAGTAGCAGCAGTGTAAAAATGGGGGTGGGGTTGGGACAAAGAAAAATGCCTGGGTAGTCATTTGACTTGCTGTTCAGGAGTCTTATGGCTTGGGGGTAGAAGCTGTTAAGAAGCCTTTTGGACCAAGAATTGGTACCGCTTGCCGTGCGGTAGCAGAGAGAACCGTATGACTAGGGAGGCTGCAGTCTTCTGCAATTTTTTGTGGCCTTCCTCTGACACCACCTGGTATAGAGGTCCTGGATGGCAGCAAGCTTGGCCCCAGTGATGTATTGGGCCGTACACACTACCCTCTGTAGTGCCTTGCAGTCAGAGGCCGAGCAGTTGCCATACCAGGCAGTGATGCAACCAGTCAGGATGCTCTCGATGGTGCAGCTGTAGAACTTTTTGAGAATCTGAGGACCCATGCCAAATCTTTTCAGTCTCCTGAAGGGGAATAGGCGTTGTCGTGCCCTCTTTACGACTGTCTTGGTGTGTTTGGACCATGATAGTTTGTTGGTGATGTGGACACAGAGGAACTTGAAGCTATCAATCTGCTCCACTGCAGCCCCATTGATGAGAATGGGGACGTGCGCGGTTCCCCTTTTTCTGTAGTTCACAATCATCCCCTTTGTCTTGATCCCGGTGAAGGAGTTTGTTATCCTGGCACTGACCTCCCTATAGGCTGTTTCATCGTTGTCGGTGATCAGGCCTACCTTGTGTCGTCAGCAAACTTAATGGTGTTGGAGTCGTGCTTGGCCATGCAGTCATGGGTGAACAGGGAGTACAGGAGGAGACTGAGCACACACCCCTGAGGGGCCCCTGTGTTGAGGATCAGCGTGGCAGATGTGTTGTTACCTACCCTTACCACCTGGGGGCAGCCCATCAGGAAGTCCAGGATACAGTTGCAGAGGGAGTGGTTTAGTCCCATAGTTCTTAGCTAATTGATGAGCTTTGAGGGCACTATGGTGTTGAACCCTGAGCTGCAGTCAATGAGCATTCTCACATAGGTGTTCCTTTTGTTCAGGTGAGAAAGGGCAGTGTGAAGTGCAAGAGAGATTGCATAATCTGTGGATCTGTTGGGGCGGTATACAAATTGGGGTGGGTCTAGGGTTTCTGGGATAATGGTGTTTATGTGAGCCATGACCAGCCTTTCCAAGCACTTCATGGCTACATACGTGAATGCTACGGGTCGGTAGTCATTTAAGCAGGTTACCTTGGTGTTCTTGGGCACAGGGACAATGGTGGTCTTCTTGAAACATGTTGGTATTACAGACTCGGTCAGGGACAGGTTGAAAATGTCAGTGAAGACACTTGCCAGTTGGTCAGCGCCTGCTCTGAGTACACGTCCTGGTAATCCGTCTGGCCCTGCGGCCTCGTGAATGTTTAAAGGTCTTACTCACATCGGCTACGAAGAGCGTGATCACACAGTCGTCCTGAACAGCTAATGCTCTCATGCATGCTTCAGTGTTGCTTGCATCAAAGTTCTTTAGCTCACCTGGTAGGCTCGTGTCATTGGGCAGCTCATGGCTGTGCTTCCCTTGGTAGTCCGTAATAGTTTGCAAGCCCTGCCACATCCAACAAGCATCTGAGCCAGTGTAGTACAATTCAATCTTAGTTCTGTATTGATGCTTTAACCGTTTGATGGTTCGTCGGAGGGCATAGTGGGATACGAAAAAGCTACGAAAAATATAGATGGAAACACTTTCGGTAAATAGTGTGGTTTACAGCTTATCATGAGATACTTTTCATCAGGCGTGCAAAACCTTGACATTTTCTTAAAATAAGATTTTGTGCACCAGCTGTTATTTATAAATAGACACAGACTGCCACACTTGGTCTTAATGGAGGCAGCTGTTCTATCTTGCCGATGGACCGAAAACCCCGCCAGCTGTATGTTATCCATGTCGTCTTTCATGCATGACTCTGTGAAACATAAGATATTACAGTTTTTAATGTCCCGTTGGTAGGATAGTTTAGATCGGAGCTCATCCATTTTGTTACCCGATGATTGCACGTTGGCTAATAGGACTGATGGTAGAGGGGGATTACTCACTCACCCCGACCTACATCCCCGATATCTCTGTCTCTTCTTCATGTGAATGATGTGGATTTGGGCCTTGTCGGGGTGTCTTGAAGTAAACCCTTCTCGTCCAACTCGTTAAAGAAAAAAATCCTGGTCCAGTACAAGGTGAGTAATCACTGTCCTGATATCCAGATGCTCTTTTCAGTCATAAGTGACGGTGGCAGAAACATTATGTACAAAATAAGTTCAAATTAACGCAAAAACCCCCCACACAATAGCACATTGGTTAGGAGCCAGTAAAACGCTAGCCATCTCCCCCGGCGCCATCTTTAATTTTTTTTGTTGACACTTTATTTTAAACCGTTTATGCATGCGGCTGGAGACAGGGAACATTAATAACTAGCCAAGGGGTACCTGGAGGGGTTCTGCATGGTGAAGGGCATGCTCAAGGAGAAGGTTGCTCCATCGTGGTAGGCATCTAACAAAGGCTGTCTGTCTCCGGAGTCATACACACTGTAGTATCTGGGGGAAAAAGTTGTTCTTTAAAAACTTACATCATAAGAAACACACAACAACTTACATTTCCAATCAGTACAGATATTGATCTGCTTTGATAGATACTGTGTCTTATTTTTAAAAAAAGAAGAAGTTTTTTAAAATCATGCTGCATTTTTGTTTTAAACAAAAACAAAGGTGTGTTGTAGTGCATCAGAGCATTTTGGGTTCCGGCTTAGTTGAGATTTGCAAAGGATACATGCGGTAAAGAGGTTAATGGAACGCCGGATTGGCTCACATTTAACAAATCTGATCTAACAAAGTGGATATTTGTCAAATCTGTCATGATTGATGTATTGTAACAGGCCCACAATGTGGTTACTACAGTCTGATTTGGATATATTTGGCTGTTTTCACTGCATAACATTTAGAAGTTGTCCCTTTTCAGGGTTTAGAAATTACTGCTAAAATGTTAACTTCCATTTGTATAAGCTGGTAGCATAGCTAGTGTAAGAATATTTTGAAGATAAATACACAACGCAGAGGACGATAGGTCAATAGAGGACTAAAAGTCAATATAGTACTAACGATCAATGGAAATAACGTTTTTTTCTGTAATAGGGGATTAATGATCAATGGGTTAGAGACATGGGAGGGATTTCAGTCCGGGACTCATAGCTACATGCAAGTTCTCATTGGTCCAACTTGTTTATACATTGAGCCTGAAATAGGATGCTTTGGGGTCTGTGCTATTGAATAGTAACATCAACTGCTAACACTAGCATACATAAATCAGTGGTGATGTTCAAAGTAGTCTTTAACTGTAATGCAGTTGATTGGTGACGATGACATGAACATGTATAGGGGTTGGCATCCATACAAGCATTATACGATGATTTCTATATCAACATTGTGTGAAATACACATAAACAATAGCCTAAATGTAGGATAATTTTGCTGGGGGGCAATGAGGTCATTCGTAATCTTTACACCAAGAGTCTCCTTGGCATTTCCATTGTTTTGGTTGAGTTCCATTGACCTCTTTACCGCATCTATAACAGTGTGTAGTGTTTGTATGTATTTGTTCAGTAATGTGTATGCATTTGTGTCCGTGGATTCAACATAAAACTCACTGTTGTAGGAAGCCAACGATGGGAGTCTTGATCTCTTCAGAGCAGAAGTAGCTGGGCTGTGACAGCAGTCGAAGGGTGAGAATTTAAAAGAAAACACTCCTGTTTTGACACACGGTTACATGCAAAGCCCCTAAATGAGAACCAATGGTGTGCATGTATTACCTTGCAAGGTGGAAGGGCGGCAGGAGTCACCTCCACATCAAAGACTATGGGCGGGGGGAGATCCTGACCGTCCTAGTGAGAGTTAGAGAGGTCAGGAAGAGAAGACAAAGATTACCAATTGAAGAGATGTAAATTCTTCACAAATACAATAATAATAATATCCAAAACGAGTTGAATAAACAATTGTTGAAATCCTAAAAGCGTTTGATTGAATCCTTACCAGTTTGAGAAGCCTGGGGAACCTCTCTCTCACCTCGCTGTCCGACATTCACAAAAACACAGAAGATAAGAGACAGAAGTTAGTGCTGATTATAAATAGACAGAGTCATCCCCCTAAACACTATTTCAACCACAAACACATATACAGTGGCGAGAACAAGTATTTGATAACCTGCAAAATTGGCAGTGTTTCCTACTTACAAAGCATATAGAGGTCTGTAATTTTTATCATAGGTACACTTCAACTGTGAGAGACGGAATCTAAAACAAAACCCAGAAAATCACATTGTATGATTTTTAAGTAATTAATTTGCATTTTATCACATGACATAAGTATTTGATACATCAGAAAAGCAGAACTTAATATTTGGTACAGAAACATTTGTTTGCAATTAGAGATCATACGTTTCCTGTAGTTCTTGACCAGGTTTGCACACACTGCAGCAGGGATTTTGGCCCACTCCTCCATACAGACCTTCTACAGATCCTTCAGGTTTCGGGGCTGTCGCTGGGCAATACGGACTTTCAGCTCCCTCCAAAGATTTTCGATTGGGTTCAGGTCTGGAGACTGGCTAGGCCACTCCAGGACCTTGAGATGCTTCTTACGGAGCCACTCCTTAGTTTCCCTGGCTGTGTGTTTCGGGTCGTTGTCATGCTGGAAGACCCAGCCATGACCCATCTTCAATGCTCTTACTGAGGGAAGGAGGTTGTTGGCCAAGATCTCGCGATACATGGCCCCATCCATCCTCCCCTCAATACGGTGCAGTCGTCCTGTCCCCTTTGCAGAAAAGCATCCCCAAAGAATGATGTTTCCACCTCCATGCTTCACGGTTGGGATGGTGTTCTTGGGGTTGTACTCATGCTCATCTTCTTCCTCCTAACACGGCGAGTGGAGTTTAGACCAACAAGCTCTATTTTTGTCTCATCAGACCACATGACCTTCTCCCATTTCTCCACTGGATCATCCAGATGGTCATTGGCAAACTTCAGACGGGCCTGGACATGCGCTGGCTTGAGCAGGGGGACCTTGCGTGTGCTGCAGGATTTTAATCCATGACGGCGTAGTGTATTACCAATGGTTTTCTTTGAGACTGTGGTCCCAGCTCTCTTCAGGTCATTGACCAGGTCCTGCCGTGTAGTTCTGGGCTGATCCCTCACCTTCCTCATGATCACTGATGCCCCACGAGGTGAGATCTTGCATGGAGTCCCAGAGCGAGGGTGATTGACCGCCATCTTGAACTTCTTCCATTTTCTAATAATTGCACCAACAGTTGTTGCCTTCTCACCAAGCTGCTTGCCTATTGTCCTGTAGCCCATCCCAGCCTTGTGCAGGTCTACAATTTTATCCCTGATGTCCTTACACAGCTCCCTAGTCTTGGCCATTGTGGAGAGGTTGGAGTCTGTTTGATTGAGTGTGTGGACAGGTGTATTTTATACAGGTTCAGAGTTCAAACAGGTGCAGTTAATACAGGTAATGAGTGGAGAACAGGATAGCTTCTTAAAGAAAAACTAACAGGTCTGTGAGAGACGGAATTCTTACTGGTTGGTAGGTGATCAAATACTTATGTCATGCAATAAAATGCAAATTAATTACTTAAAAATCATACAATGTGATTTTCTGGATTTTTGTTTTAGATTCCATCTCTCACAGTTGAAGTGTACTTATGATAAAAATCACAGACCTCTACATGCTTTGTAAGTAGGAAAACCTGCAAAAATCGGCAGTGTATCAAATACTTGTTCTCTCCACTGGGCGGCAGGGTAGCCTAGTGGTTAGAGCGTTGGACTAGTAACTGGAAGGTTGCAAGTTCAAATCCCCGAGCTGACAAGGTACAAATCTGTCGTTCTGCCCCTGAACAGGCAGTTAACCCACTGTTCCTAGGCCGTCATTGAAAATAAGAATTTGTTCTTAACTGACTTGCCTAGTTAAATAAAGGTAAAAATATATATTTTTAAAAGTATATGCTCATGCACTCACAGCCTCACCCATGGATAAGGATCTCTCATAGCCACCCAAATGTTTATATAATCCCTGTCCATACAGTTAACTGAAATGAGGGGCGGAACTAGGCAGTAAACACCAACATGGACTTGATTCGTCATTATAACCGCATATATTGGTTTGAACTGATTGTTCAGAATAGAACACACCCATTCCTGAACATGACATTGTCAGCTCTGCATATCAGTGGAGAGGTTCTCAATGTTACAACGACACATCCTCTTGAACTAATATGAACGGTACAATACAGATAAACCAATACCAAATCAATCTATGACGACAGCCCCTTTATTTATGTATTTTTTTGTGTACTTTTTACCCCAATTTCGTGATATCCAATTGGTAGTTACAGTCTTGTCCCATCACTTCAACTCCCATGCGGACTCGGGAGAGGCGAAGGTCGAGAGCCATGAGTCCTCCGAAACACAACCCTGCCAAGCCACACTGCTTCTTGACACACTGCTCGCTTAACCCGGAAGCCAGCCGCACCAATGTGTTGGAGGAAACACTGTACACCTGGCGACCGTGTCAGCATGCATGCGCCCAGAAGCCACAAGGAGTCGCTAGAGCGCGATGGGACAAGGACATCCCAGCCGGCCAAACCCTCCCCTAACCCGGACGATGCTTGGCCAATTGTGTCGCCTCATGGGTCTCCCGGTCGCGGCCGGCAGCGACACAGCCCGGGATCGAACCTGGATCTGTAGTGACGCATCTAGCACTGATCAGTGCCTTAAACCGCTGTGCCACTCGGTGGGCCTCGGCCCCCTTTCCTGTGGCAATGTACTCACCCCTTTGTGATGATACTCACCGTCCCCCCCTACACGCCGAAACACACGTTGTCTTGGAAGGGGTGTGAACGTTGGTTGTGAGCGCCCCATACCAACAAGAGACAAATCAGTGCTTTTCACACGTATAGGGGAGTGGCCTGGTGATTGGGAGGGGCCCGTGGTGTGACCAATGTACTTGGTAGAGACCACAAGAGTGAGATTATGGTCAAACCACTCAAATGTTGCATGTTTGAGGTGTCTGACACACACATGTCACAGGACCAAGAGACAGTGAAATGGAATCTAAAGACTGTAGAGGAGGTGATGGAGACTGTTGGAGATGAAAGATTGACATGAATCATGGGTATACACGAGGGGGTTAATCCATTACATTAAGGATAGTTAAAGTTACACCATGTCGTTTCAGGTAGAAAGGGAAGAGGGAAAACTTATGGTAACATAGAAAAGACAGGCATGCTCGATCAAACCAAAACAGCAAAGAGGAGTTCACAAAAAGCTTTGATAGAAGATGCAATTCCACTAGGGTGATTGAGTGGTATGTTAGCCAGCCTTAAGGAATAGAAAATGTGTTATTTGAGGAGACCATGCAAAGCATCCCCTTCAGATGAAGAAAAGACAAATAGAAAAGAAAAGAAACAGAAAGAGCTGGGCCCTGAGCGCCACTACAGATCACTACAGGAGGAACCTCTGTTGCTAGCATTGATTAATGCAAGAATGATACTGCATATATCTTACACAACATTTTTGGTGCCACAAATAAATACAATTTTGGACCCCACTTCAACTTTAACATTTTGGGGGTGGTTAAACAAATAGGGCATCCAAGCCCTATTAAACAAACATTTTTCTTTTTAGGGAAACATGTTGAGAGGGATATCTGAGGAAGGACCAAACGAGTCATAAACTTTATCAGTGACCATTCTGAGGTGACTGCATGTGTTTATGACCACAGAATAAACATTAAGTGTTGTATCCTTAACCGGAAATCAACTTAATATTAGAAATCCCACTAATTGAGGGTCTCTTGATACATCTTTGTGTCCCTCGTTCTCAAAGCCTCTCCTTCACTCCAGCTGTTACATTCTGAGATGTGTCTACCAACTTGTGGCACAAACAAGCCTTGAAGGCATGTTAGATTTAAGGGAATTATGAGAAAGCTTGTATTTGGGGACTCTGCATGGCTTTTTGGAAACCTCTCTCCCGCACCAACCCCAGGCCTGTAGCGCAAATCTTTGTTCTTTACTTCAATGTCTTCTTCGTTCAGCATATACTGTACGTATCAAAGTGCATACGTACGTAGGTATGATGTGGCCAGATGCACGACTGTGCCTGTCTTAGGTTGTCCCGGTATCAAAGGTGGGATCTTACCCGTCATTGGCTAACCAGCCCTCTTCACTGGCCACATTTCATGACCCATATAGGGGAGGATGAGAGGATGTACCAACACCATGTTCCCATATGAATCTTAAATATATAAACACACACACTATATGCCATTTGGTAGATGCTTTGATCCAAAGCGACTTACAGGCTTGCATTCATACATTTTACGTATGGGTGGTCCCGGGAATCAAACTCACTACCCTGGAGTTACAAGCGTCATGCTCTATCACCTGAGCTACAAAAGGATTCCTTTCCAAAATGCCATTTTAGTGATCCAAGTTCTTCCCAAAGTATGAGTCTCATTCACAATGCTGTGGTCAGTATTATCCATGCCAAGTTATGTATGCTAGAGGTAGTGGCTCTTGAAATTTAAATTGTCAGGATTTTGTTAAAAACATTAATACAGGGGTGCCTGTAGGGGGCACAGGTCCATCTTCACGGTAGAAAACAAATGGAGGAAAGATCAGCTGCTGAGTTTCAGAGAGGGAAAGCGTGAGATCAGTTGAGACAGACAACAAAAAGAGAGTACCCAGACAGACAGTTAAACCTGCATCTAGAAGGGGGCAGGGGTGTAGAAATAATTGAAATGATAGCCATTTTCCTCAACTAAAACCATCAAATCAAAATGTATTTGTCACATACACATGGTTAGCAGATGTTAATGCGAGTGTAGTGAAATGCTTGTGCATGCGTTTGTTGGCTGGTTAATATTGAGCTATATAGTATGAAGAGGTTCATGGTTTGATCATGTCAACATGGCATGCACCTAAAATAAAAAGAATCATAAACGTGGCTTTACATTTGAACTGAGGTGCAGCCCCACAAGCATCGAGTAGGCTATTTGTGCGATTTCAACACTTGCCCAAGAACAGATAATGTCAAGTCTTAACAACTTAATCACCACCTATGTTATTGTAGTAATGTGAGAGGGCTCAGTGAGACTCTCTGATAGCATGGTGATCAACTAGTCACTCCGGTTCCTTCGAAGTTGAGCGTTGTGCTGCTATTCAGTAGTACCAGACCAAACATGTCCTTCCTGGCTCATATAATCCATAAACAACATGTGATATCCCACAGAGTAGGGCTTTCCTGAATACAGTCAAGTTACCCCCTGAAATACAGGGAATAGAATGAACTATCCCCCCTCCCAGCCATCTCACAATACACTGTCAACAGCCTACCATTACCCACCCAGCCAACGATCTCACAACACACTGTCAACAGCCTACCATTACCCACCCAGTCATCCTGAGCACATCACACCGTCAACAGCCTACCATTACCCACCCAGTCATCCTGAGCACATCACACCGTCAACAGCCTACCATTACCCACCCAGCCATCCTGAGCACATCACACCGTCAACAGCCTACCATTACCCACCCAGCCATCCTGAGCACATCACACCGTCAACAGCCTACCATTACCCACCCAGCAGTCCTGAGCACAGACTGACCTGATGTATGAAGCCTGGTCCTTGAAATAGTCACAAAGGGGGTTCCTCTCCAGCCATAACTCCACCAGCTTAAGACCCTTGATCCTGTCCAGCTCGCGCTCTGTCTTTAACTGGAATGATGGCAGGAAAAGAACATCCAATAAAACACCCAGGTGTTACTCACAAGAACAGACACCGAGAGAAAACTCCTAGTCCCAGTCAATTGACTAAATGAATTATGTGGATAACTGAAAAGTAAGAGGAGACTTTGTGCAGTCCCAGTAAAGGTCAGTGCTGGGGTTAGGTCCCGTTGAGCCACAACCAGACCCAGTCTCCTCACCTCGTTATGAGAAAGGTTGAGTGTCTTCAGGTTGGGAACCTTGTTGACCAGCTCTGACAGGTCATCCAGCCTAAATAGCTTGTTGTTGCTAAGGTTCAGACAAACAAGCTGTGGAAGGAAAGGAGAAGGGATAAGTGGAGAGGAAGGCATCCATATTCTTTCATTATTCAGCTACAAGGACTGACCACATCCATACCTCTGGAATATTCTCCTCAATTATCTTAATAACAGCACGCATGGAGTTCTTTCTGTTCAAAGTCACATCAATGTTCTGGGACACCAGGTCTGTGGAAATCAGGGAAGTATAGGAGTGTTGGATGGCACTACCAGAATACAGGTCGTATAACGCAAATACAACATTGAAAAACGTTTGATGTGACTAATTGCTCTTGCCGTGTACCTGGGTCTATCCGGATGTTGTTCAAGTCCAGCGCTTGTTGAGAGCCATCAAAACGTTTAGCCATGCATTGCTAATGATGGAAAGACAGTTTTACGCATTCAGCCCTTACACCTCTCTATACATGAAACTAAATAATGAATGTTGCACTATTATCATTAGCGGGTACTTGAAAGAATAGGAGGCATTACTACGTAGAGTTGAAGGAAAGAAAAAAGTAATAACCTTGCTGATGGCTCTAATATCAATACAATAATGTTATTTAAACAATCACTCCTCCTATTCAAGAGCTGGTCTCCTCATCTTACCTTCAGGTGCTCCAGATCAGCTGGCTTTAGTTCAGACTGAAGAAAGGAGGGTGGAGGACAGGGATTCATCAGTACAGTCACCTGGACAAGATGGAGGATGGAGGAGTGAATGACATGTTTTTTAATGACTATCCCCAGGGGGAAATGGTTATGTCCTAGAATTTCTATTGAAAGCCCTTTACGAGGCCCTAATCATTAACCACAGCCTTACCGTGACCCCTTCTCAAGGTCCTATTTATTGATGGTCCTATCCTTACTGATTGCCATCAAACTTAACTGACGCCAACCTTGTTGCTTAAAACTTCTGCTGGCGTTATTAATGTGTTCATGTCTGGTGTCCAGTCTGCCAGAAATATCCCGCCTAACACCATTTGATAAAACCACCAGAGGTCGGTTTTGTGGAGAAAAAAAAAATAGTACCTTGTAGCCCTCTTTGTCTGTGATCTTCCGTGATACCTTAAACAAGGCATTCGCAGTCGTGGAATCATCAATAAAGAACTCTGCTCGGTTTCCCTCTACGTGGTACTTTAGAAAACAGAGGTGAAAAAAGAGAATGCCAATAAAATGAAGCTATTTCAGGGGAATGAAACTAAGCCCAGTGTTTCCCCTATAATTTATTTCAGCAGTGGTGGCAGAGGTAAATAAAACATTTATTTTGTATATATTTTTTTAGTTGCAGTGGAGTCACAGCTGCTAAATGTATAAAGGGGAAACACTGCTCAGTCTATTTCTGGATTAGATTGACTAACAAAAAGAGCCCCTAGACAGCAGTCACTTACATGTACTGGGGTGAAGGGCATGGAGCAGATATTCTGCAGTGCTGTTATCAGCCAGTCTTTGTCGTATTTCTTTCCATAGGGGACCTGCAAGAGACACAATTTAGCATTGACTAAGTACAATCCAATCAATGACAGTTTAGTGAATCTGTAAAGCTACCCTATTATTTTACAATGTGGACTCACAGACATCTTGAACCAGTTCTTGCGGCCACCTCCACCTCCATCCCCTCCTTTGTTATTCCCACGACCCCTGTGACCTCCACCACCACCTCTGCGGCCCCGGTCAAATCGGTCGTCCCCACGCCGATTTGGTCTTCCATAAGGGTTACTAGCAGGGGAAAAAACACGAGGGTGGATAAAGGATAACTTCTAAGATCAAACCTAAAAACATGTTCAGTGAAATAGTCTGTCTTCAGCCTGACAAACTCACAATCTGTGTTGGGAGGATCCATCTTGGGAGTTGCTGTCCGCCATTGCCACATCTCCATCCTCATCGTCGAATCGCGCTCTGGGTCCCGGGCCGCCGCCGCCTCTTTGGCTACCACGATGTCTTGGTCTTGGCCCTACTGGCCCCTGGTCACTATACATAGGGGCCCTGAAAGGCCCTCTGCCTTTACGGTTGCGAACCTTTTGTCCTCCAACTCGGTCATCGTGATCTGATGGACAAAGAGTCACTATAGTAAGCTATAGTAAAATAACATCAAATGCATTTAAAAATGTAAGCTGTGAATTCCTGAAATATATTATCTTGTTGTAGTTCACCAAGTTATGTTGCTACTGTGTGACTGACATGCAGGCACACACACACGATTGATAGCATGAGAAACCCATATTTTCAATTGGCATTAGATGGTAATTAATGTCCATGAAATAAGCCATCATGTGCATATATCAGCAAATTAATTCCTTCATTTTACCTAAAGTATGATCACTTATCTGAGAAGCTACAAAAAATATCTGAAAATCTGTTCGAGGGTCTCCTCCACACCAAAGTTTTTTGTTGCTTTGAAAATTGACCACCAGTGGGAATTTACAAAAAACTATCAATAACATAAAACAATAACATAAAACATTGATTAGCTTAGAATAAAAACATATGGCCATAACAACCAGATTAATTGGTTAAAACATTAAACAGTAGAACATAAAGTTTTTTATTGTAATTCAAAGATGGAAGGGGGCGTAATGGGTATGTGGGCTTAAAGGGTACACTACCCTAATCTGCACAGCCGGTAATACACGTCACCTAGCAACCGTTTTTTATACATAAAATAATTCCCTTGCGCAACAAGAAGTTGCCCCCATTCCTCCTTCTAATTGGGTAAGTATTGCAACATTTTGGTTGTCTGAGCGAGGGAAATGCTGTAAATTAAGAGGACTATGTATTTAGAAAGATGAGATGTTGAGGATTATAATAAATACTGCTTTGATCTCATACAAGCAAGCCAAACACCTGCGAGTCCAAATGTGCACTTCACATTTCCATATCATAAATAGTGACAACATTTATAATTACTATGTTTGATGTACAGTTACAAGATGACATGGTGTCATACCCTGGGTTGATCTGAACAAAATGAGCCTGTGTGTTTGTCTATTGTGAAGACAATTTGCCATGGCACACGCAACTGAATGCACTCAAGACCACTTTCTATGTGCACCAAAATCATGATCCGTTTCCCTGAATTGTATTGTGAAAACCTAACACTGTAATATAGTATTTTATAACTTACAGTTGAAGTCGGAAGTTTACATAAACTTAGGTTGGAGTCATTAAAACTTGTTTTTCAACCACTCCACAAATTTCTTGTTAACAAACTATAGTTTTGGCAAGTCGGTTAGGACTAGAGGTCGACCGATTATGATTTTTCAACGCCGATACCGATTATTGGAGGACCAAAAAAAGCCGATACCGATTAAATCGTACAATTTATTTATTTATTTGTAATATTTATTTGTTATTTGTAATGACAATTACAACAATACTGAATTAACACTTATTTTAACATAATATAATAATACATCAATAAAATCAATTTAGCCTCAAATAAATAATGAATCATGTTCAATTTGGTTTAAATAATGCAAAACAAAGTGTCGGAGAAGAAAGTAAAATGTGCCATGTAAAAAAACTAACGTTTCAGTTCCTTGCTCAGAACATGAGAACATATGAAAGCTGGTGGTTCCTTTTAACATGAGTCTTCAATATTCCCAGGTAAGAAGTTTTAGGTTGTAGTTATTATAGGACTATTTCTCTCTATACCATTTGTATTTCATATACCTTTGACTATTGGATGTTCTTATAGGCACTATAGTACTGCCAGTGTAACAGTATAGCTTCCGTCCTTTTCCTCGCCCCTACCTGTGCTCGAACCAGGGACACATCGACAACAGCCACCCTCGAAGCACCGTTACCCATAGCTCCACAAAAGCAGAGCAAGGGGAACTACTTCAAGGTCTCAGAGCGAGTGACGTCACCGATTGAAACGTTATTAGCGCGCACCCCGCTAACTAGCTAGCCATTTCACATCAGTTACACCAGCCTAATCTCGGGTGTTGATAGGCTTGAAGTCATAAACAGCTCAATGTTTGAAGCACAGCGAAGAGCTGCTGGCAAATGCACAAAAGTGCTATTTGAATGAATGCTTAGGAGCCTGCTGCTGCATACCACCGCACAGTCTGACTGCTCTATTAAATATCAAATCAGACTTAATTATAACATAATAACACAAAGAAATACGAGCCTTAGGTGATTAATATGGTCAAATCCAGAAACTATAATTTCAAAAACAAAATGTTGATACTTTCAGTGAAATACGGAACCGTTCTGTATTTTATCTAACTGGTGGCATCCCTAAGTCTAAATATTGCTGTTACATTGCACAACCGTCAATGTTATGTCATAATTATGTACAATTCTGGCAAATTAATTACGGTCTTTGTTCGGAAGAAATGGTCTTCACATAGTTCGCAACGAGCCAGGCAGCCCAAACTGCCTCATATACCCTGACTTTGCTTGCACGGAACGCTAGAGAAGTGACACAGTTTCCCTAGTTAAAAGAAATTAATGTCAGCAGGCAAAATTAACTAAATATGCAGGTTTAAAAATACATACTTGTGTATTGATTTTAAAGAAAGGCGATGTTTATGGTTTTTTTTTTTATTTTATTTTACCTTTATTTAACCAGGCAAGTCAGTTAAGAACAAATTCTTATTTTCAATGACGGCCTGGGAACAGTGGGTTAACTGCCTGTTCAGGGGCAGAACGACAGATTTGTACCTTGTCAGCTCGGGGGTTTGAACTCGCAACCTTCCGGTTACTGGTCCAACGCTCTAACCACTAGGCTACCCTGCCGCCCCATGGTTAGGTACACATTGGTGCAACGACAGTGCTTTTTCGCAAATGCGCTTGTTAAATCATCAAGTAGGCTGTGATTTGATGAGAAATTAACTGGCACCGTACCAATTATATGCAACGCAGGACAAGCTAGATAAACTAGTAATATCATCCACCATGTGTAGTTAACTAGTGATTATGTAAGATTAATTGTTTTTTATAAGATAAGTTTAATGGTAGCTAGCAACTTATTTTGGCTTATTGCTGCACTCGCGTAACAGGTAGTCAGCTTGCCACGCAGGCTCCTCGTGCGATGTAATCGGCCACAATCGGTGTCCAAAAATGCAGATTACCAATTGTTATGAAAACTTGAAATCGGCCCTAATTAATCGGCCATTCGGATTAATCGGTCGACCTCTAGTTAGGACATCTACATGACAATTAATTTTTCCAACTGTTTACAGACAGATATCACTTATAATTCACTGTATCACAATTCAAGTGGGTCAGAAGTTTACATATACTAAGTTGACTGTGCCTTTAAAACAGCTTGGAAAATTTCAGAAAATTATGTCATGGCTTTAGAAGCTTCCGATAGGCTAATTGACATCATTTGAGTCAATTGGAGGTGTACCTGTGGATGTAGTTCAAGGCCTACCTTCAAACTCAGTGCTTGACATGGGAAAATCAAAAGAAATCAGCCAAGACTTCAGAAAAACAATTGTAGACCTCCACAAGTCTGGTTCATCATTGGGATCAATTTCCAAACGCCTGAAGGTACCACGTTCATCTGTACAAACAATAGTACGCAAGTATAAACACCATGGGATCACGCAGCCGTCATACCGCTCAGGAAGGAGACGCGTTCTGTCTCCTAGAGATGAATGTACTTTTGTGTGAAAAGTGCAAATCAATCTCAGAACAACAGCAAAAGGGTCTTGTGAAGATACTTGAGGAAACACATATAAAAGTATCTATATCCACAGTAAAACGAGTCCTATATCGACATAACCTGAAAGGCCACTCAGCAAGGAAGAAGCCACTGCTCCAAAACCACCATAAAAAAGCCAGACTACGGTTTGCAACTGCACGTGGGGACAAATATCATACTTTTTGGAGAAATGTCCTCTGGTCTGATGAAACAAAAATATAACGGTTTGGCTATAATGATCATCGTTATGTTTGGAGTAAAAATGGGGAGGCTTGCAAGCCGAAGAACACCATTCCAACCGTGAAGCACGGGGGTGGCAGCATCATGCAGGAGGGACTGGTGCACTACACAAAATAAATGGCTCATGAGGAAGCAAAATTATGTGGATTTATTGACGCAACGTCTCAAGACATCAGTCAGGAAGTTAAAGCTTGGTCGCAAATGGGTCTTCCAAATGGACAATGACCCCAAGCATACTTCCAAAGTTGTGGCAAAATGGCTTAAGGACAACAAAGTCAAGGTATTGGAGTGGCCATCACAAAGCCCTGACCTCAATCCTGTAGAAAATTTGTGGGCATAACTGAAAAAGTGTGTGCGAGCAAGGACGCCAAGAAACATGACTCAGTAACACCAGCTCTGTCAGGAGGAATGGGCCAAAATTCACCCAACTTACTGTGGGAAGCTTGTGGAAAGCTACCCGAAATGTTTGACCCAAGTTCAACAATTTAAAGCCAATGCTACAAAATACTAATTTAGTGTATGTACACTTCTGACCCACTGGGAATGTGATGAAAGAAATAAGCTCAAATAAATCACTCTTTACTATTATTCTGACATTTCACATTCTTAAAATAAAGTTGTGATCCTAACTGACCTAAGACAGGGAATTTTAACTAGGATTAAATGTCAGGAATTGTGAAAAACTGACTTTAAATGTATTTGGCTAAGGTGTATGTAAACTTCCGACTTCAACTGTAGCTAATCATGGTGCCAATAGAACAAGCTTTCAAATGAAGAAGCTTTCATAACACCGAGATTGCGATTTATAACAGACCGTTTTTGGATTGCGCAAACAGTAATTGTGGGGGGGGGGGGGGGGGGGGGGGGAGTACATACTTGAAGACATGAGCCAGTTAGTGCTCTCACTCAAACCCTTGTCACTTTGTTGTCTTTTGTTGCAACTACCCCACATTTTCCAGGAATATTCTAATGTTACTGAATGTATCCAGAATATTTTCAGATTTATCGATCAACAAATGTGGCAAAAAGTACAGTAACTGTGAAACACAAATGCAACAGTGTAATGTCTGGATTCAGTCATGTCAGGTGAACTGTTGTGTCCTCCCTCACCTTTAGTCTAATAATTTTCTAATAATCTCCAAACGGTTCCCTTTCAATTGCTACCATGGTCATTCATTTCATATTTCTTCTGTAAGAAACATTTCAATTTAGCCTTATCCATATATGCCAATTCCCATGTGCGTAAAGGGTTAATAAAACACAATTTTCCACCACCACTTTCAGACAATTCCTGGATGTTGCGCACTGCGTTAAGCCAATCAGGTTGCAGCAGTCTGTTATTTACCCCTGGCTGAACATAGTATGCAATATCAGGAAGTACTATATCATTAGTCCCTCTTTCATGGTGGTGGGAAAATTGTGTTTTATTAAAGGGGCAATCTGCAGTTGTTTCTGAATTAATTAAATGTACCCATTAAATCTTGAAAAATATGACATACATGCCCCATTGGCCTAGTGGTTAGAGCGTTGGACTAGTAACCAAAAGGTTTTAAGATCGAATCCCCGAGCTGACGAGGTATAAATCTGTCGTTCTGCCCCTACAAGGCAGTTAACCCACCGTTCCTAGGCCGTCAATGAAAATAAGAATCTGTTCTTCACCGACTTGTCTAGTTAAATAAAAGGGTAAATAAATTTTTAAAACTGTCGTACCCCATCACAATAGAACATAAGCTTTTTTCACTCCAATGTAAACAAACACTATATAGCCTCAAAACGTGGTTAAAACCATCAACTTGACGCTTGATCATTCCTTGTCTATGAATTTAAGAGTAGTTACATTTCTCCAGCCCTATCCCTCAGGTGTTTATTAATTTATTTATGGGCCTTCGTGGTGTGGAATCGCCCAATTCTCGCTGTACTACGCAGACACGTTTTCGGCCAAATTTCAATGTTGTGATGTAGCTAGAGCGCTAGTTGTGAAATTACTCAACATTGATGTTGGCTACAGTAACTAGTTACCTACGTCTATAACACAGGTGATGTTAGCCAACTAGGTGTGTTGTCATATAAAAATGTATCTGCACACGCACCATGGTCCTGAGTAAAACAATGCGCTAACGTTACATATAAAGGTTCTAGCTAACTAGCTTCTAAAGTTTAACCACAGCTAGCTAATTACTTTATATTGCTAGCTACCTACCAAGCTAAATCATTTATAGGTAGTGTCAACTCCTAGTTATCCAATTCAGAACACATGTCGTATTACGAAAGAAAAATAGCTGGCAAAGAATAAAATTGTTGTTTACAGGTAGCTAGTTAGCTACGTTCGTTAACGATAGCTAGCTAACATCAACGTACCGTTATAACGTGAATCGTCGGCTGTTGACATAGTCAGGAACCGAACACCCACGTAACTCCAATAATAGTGGGTATTGTTAGTTCTATATGTACAGCAAATGTGCGTTTATCGTCCGTGAATAGTTAGCAAAGACATTCGCTTTGTTCGTAACATGCAATGTAGCTTTACGGCCCCGCCGTCTGAGCATGTGCAATGGTTTCGAACTCGCTTTGCTCACGACCCTCTGGTAATGACCTCATGGACACTTATTTCTCAAACGTGAAAAAACAGTTCTCACACATTATGATATATTTCTTAAATGTACGTATTATTTGTTTGTGTGTGGTCCTCTGATGTTGGATCTCAACATCTCAAAAAAAAGTGTTTTGTTCCATAGTAGGCCAACAAATCAACGTGTAATAAAGCGTCCCAGAGTATGACTCTGACCTAGGATCAGTTTGGCATTTTAGATGATAGTGAATTGACAATGGGTACCTGGTCCTAGATCAGCACCCCTACTCTGAGACGCTTTATAAGTGCGGACCCTGGTCCCAGATCTGTTTGTGCTCTTGACAACTCCATCGTTCATCGTAAAGCCAACATTTTTTTGAAAAGAGTAGTCAACAGTTTACATTATGACCAATCGATAAGTTACATCAAATCAAATGTTATTGGTCACATACACATGGTTAGCAATGTTAATGTGAGTGTAGCGAAATGCTTGTGCTTCTAGTTCGGACAGTGCAGTAATATCTAACAAGTAATCTAACAATTCCACAACAACTACCTAATACACACAAATCTAAATAAGAATATATACATATAAATATATGGATGAGCAATGACCGAGTGGCATAGGGAAGATGCAATAGATGGTATAAAATACAGTATATACATACAAGATGAGTAATGCAAGATATGTAAACATTATTAAAATGGAATTATTTAAAGTTACTAGTGATCCATTTATTAAAGTGGCCAATGATTTGAGTCTGTATGTAGGCAGCAGCCTCTCTGAGTTAGTGATGGCTGTATAACAGTCTGATGGCCTTGAGATAGAAGCTGTTTTTCAGTCTTTCGGGTTCCAGCTTTGATGCACCTGTACTGACCTCACCTTCTGGATGGTAGAGGGGGGAACAGGCAGTGGCTCAGGTGGCTGTTGTCCTTGATGATCTCTTTGGCCTTCCTATGACATTGGGTGCTGTAGGTGTCCTGGAGGGCAGGTAGTTTGCCCCTGGTGATGTGTTGTGCAGACCGCACCACCCTCTGGAGAGCCTTGTGGTTGAGGGCGGTGATACAGCCCGACAGGATGCTCTCAATTGTGCATCTGTAAAAGTTTGTGAGGGTTTTAGGTGACAAGCCAAATTTATTCAGCCTCCTGAGGTTGAAGAGGCGCTGTTGCGCTTGGTGGACCATTTCAGTTTGTCCATGATGTGTATGCCGAGAAACAAAACTTTCCACATGAAATATAGTTAACAAAAATATAAACGCAACATGCAACAATTTCAAACATTTTACTGAGTTACAGTTCATATGAGGATATCAGTCAATTGAAATAAATTCATTAGGCCCACATGACGGAATAGATATGCATCTGTTGGTCAAAGATACCTTACCAAAAATGGGCCTCAGGATCTGGTCATGTTATTTCTGTGCATTCAAATTGCCATCAATAAAATGCAATTGTTTTTGTTGTCCGTAGCATATGCCTGCCCATACCATAACCCCATCACTACCATGGAGCACTCTGTTCACAACGTTGACATCAGCAAAACGCTCCCCCACACAACGCAATACATGTGGTCTGCGGTTGTGAGGCCGGTTAGACATACTGCCAAATTCTCTAAAACGACATTGGAGGCGGCTCAGGGTTGAGAAATGAACATTAAAATATCTGGCAATATCTCTGGTGGACATTCCTGCAGTCAGCATGCCAATTGCTTCTTCCCTAAAAACTTGAGACATCTGTGGCATTGTGTTGTGTGACAAAACTGCACATTTTATGGTGGCCTTTTATTGATCCCCAGCACAAGGTTCACCTGTGTAATGATCCTGCTGTTTAATCAGCTTCTTGATATGCCACACCTCTCAGGTGGATGCATTATCTTGGCAACAGAGAAATAACTCCATAGCTCAATAACACGGATGTAAACAAATTTCTATACATTTTAGAGAAATAAGCTTTTCGTGCATATGAAACATTTCTGGGATATTTTATTTCAGAAACATTGGACCAACACGTTGCGTCTATATTTTTGTTCAGTGTAGAATAGGGCTGTTGTGATACTGTAAGTCAGAGGCTGCTTATTCCAACATTGGTGTGAACTGGGCACAAAGAAAACCCTGTCATAAACACATTTCACATCAAAAGCCAGGACGTTACAGTGCACGGTCACTGCATTGTTATATTTCAGTGTGAAAAACTGTCTACCTACTGCTAGGACACTACTAACTCTTAAAGAACCACTTCACCGGAAAATAACCTCAGATGTTATCATCAGCATACAACCATTTACCTGATTACCAACAAAATATTGAATGTATTCATATTTTGTGCACAGCATTTTTTTAAACTCAGGCAGTAAAGCTTAAATATTATAAAAACAATCATTGCTTGACAGTCATTGCATGTACACAATTGCAGGTAAAGAAAAACAATGCACATGCACTGTAATGAGTCAAACAAAACTATGACTGATTTGATATCAAAGTCAATAAAACTAAAAGTTGTAAAGAACCAGAGCATTCATCAGTTGCGTCAAATATCTTTTTAGTTTGAAATTTGTATGAATTGACTTAACTATTTCTGATCATTCATATACTGATACAATTCTCATGATCTTGAATAGTTCTCAAATAACATTTTAATGATACTTAAGTCAAATCACCTTCCATTCATTACCCTCATTCACATTTGAATGAACCTCACAAATGACATTTGACCATATCACAGACCATATCTTATTTATTTTCTACAACACTTTTTTCATATGAGTACATTTCAACAAAACTTCCAATTGTAACTTAACATATCCTTCATTGCTCCTTGAAACATTTAGTTATCTAAAACAGAAAAAATACATATTAATTTAAAAACAAAGTAACATTAAGGACCACTTTGGAAACAAGTGCTTTAATAAATACTTTTAAGTGCTATCCTTTGGGAATAGAATGTACACCTTGCTGTATATGTTTCAGCCCAATTAAATTAAATTCAACATGTGATGGTCCCTGTAATAGCTCTAAAAGGCATATTTCCTCAAGGAAAATTATACAATAACCTTCTACAGAGGCGTAAACATAATGCATGTTCCTTGCATTTAAGATGAATAACTTTAAATGTGTAACAGTGTAATCTGCAGGGTCATCATTCTGCTGCTCAGGGCACTCTGATTCTTATGGTAACCGTAGGCTTCAATCACAGGCACAAAAGGCATTCTCAACTATGCTTGTGTACCTGCTCAATCACATTCCTTAAAGACTCATTCGTAAAACAAAAAGGCTGAACAACCGTCTCTGCTACAATGATGCAGGCTAGGGAATTAAATAAGTGCTTAAAGACCGGAGTGATTATTTTCATTGCTCTGAAGGACATGCAAGAGTCAGGATTGAGCTTAATCCTACAAATATTTGCCTAACTAAAGAAGGCTTATAACCTTGACACTGGTTGATCTTTGAAAAATCAAAGAGCATAGCTATTATGCCACAGTCCAAAGTCATTTTTTAGATAAAAGCCTCTACTAAATGGCATATATTATTATATTATATGATTATTATTAAATTACGGTACATGCTAAGTAAAGTGATAGGCTATAGGGAATATTTGTGCAGGGTGTTTGTGGGAGTCAGTCTGTCAATCTATCTGCTTCAATCCATACATCAATCTCTCTCTCTTTGCCTGTCGGTGAAAGGCACATTGAGGGACCTGTGAGCGTTTGAATGTCTGAGCGATGATCCATGGTTCAGAGACTCATCCAGGGTCCCTGTCTCTGACGCAGCGTAGATTCCCCTGGCTGAGGTACCTGGGGTCCCTCCAACAGGACTGCTCCTGCACCTCTATCCTCCGGATCAGCAGGCTCCTCCTGACTTGCATCGGTCTTGTTAATCTGAGGAGCCTCCAGGGGCACATCTGATGATGACTCTAGAGCTAACACAGAGAGGCAGATAGAGAGACAGGTTGAGTTAGACTAAGGAAATGATTATAACAGTGAAAGGTTATTACAAATGACTCAAGTAGTTCAGGAAAAAGACAGAGCGTCAACAATCTTCGTCTGAAATGGTCTTACCTGTTTGATTCTCTGGCAAACCAGAGGGCTTGTTCAGGGAACCAATCACATCTGGTGTTTCCAGCTCCACTACAAAAACAAACAGCCGTTACAACTGTAGTAGAGACAGAATGCAAGAATATAATGTAAACAGCAAATATGCTGAACAAAAAACTGTACGGTAACATTCATAGCATGATGTTACACAAAACATAAAAATAACCTGTCCTCATAATCCACAACTACTCAAGTAGGCCAACAAATCCACAATGTGGTTTTTTTTTTATCATACCTTTATTTAACTAGTTAGTTAAGAACAAATTCTTATTTTCAATGACGACCTATGAAAAATGGATTAACTGCCTTGTTCAGGGGCAGAACGACAGATTTTTTTTTTACCTTGTCAGCTCGGGGATTCGATCTTGCAACCTTTCGGTTACTAGTCCAACGCTCTAACCACTAGGCTACCTGCAGCCCCAAAGTAGGAGTCCGTATAAATTCAATCAAGATCAGTTGATTTAATATACTGTTGTGTATATCTTGTGTATACACCAATTCACACATTCTCATGGATCTTTCTATAAACTAGGGTACCAGTTTCCTACACTGGACAACTTTTTACAGCTGTTGATAAGTCATTGATAATAGTCTGACATTTTTTTTCTTCATGTTATTACGTTAAGATATAAGGGGGGATCCTAACTATATTCAATAAAAATCACAAATTGTCTTGACGGACTTGTCCAAAATCGTGTGACATAAAATATAACTTTTCTGTCCTTGCATTTATGCCAGTGTAAGTTGTCATTATATCATATATTAAGCATTAATCAGTTAAATTAGACATTGAACTTGAAACCTGTAAGAATCCTGGATCTAGCTGTTTTTTGTATAGAGATATCAGAAATGCAGTGTAACTACGTAACATCTTGTCTCTTTATGTTACGGGGTGAAAACAGTTTTCATGAACACACAAATCCAAAATGATCTACGCGATTGCAAAATCGATTGCTTCTAAATAGATACGGTCATTAACGTGGTTCTTCAATAATTATGCACAATACTTGTTGGATGCATGTTTGGTGTCCAGCTGATTAGTTAAGCCATTACATTTTCACACATCATCATCTGATCCAGGAAGGAATTTTTCAAATGACAGTCAAGTGATGAACGGCTGTCGTGATAGAGCATGTGACACAACAACAGCTCAAGTGCTGGAAAAAAAGGTGTTGCAAGGCATGTACAGAATATTTTGGTGTCTCATGCATTACGCTGGTGAAGACAGTTGCCTGGATCCACTTTGGATTTAATATCCCTAGCGAATTGATGTTGATCATCTGTTGTGGTCTGCTTGATTTACAGCAGGGTCTCATTAGATTTAACAGAAAAAGCATCAAGATAATGAGTTAATGTTTTCATACAGAATGTATTGGACACCGAGTCTACTGCGGTCAACTGTATAGAATAGACTATTGAGCAACACCCAATGCTATTCCTATTAATTATTCTGGATATAATGAAAACAAATTACATCGCCTAGTGGACTTATTCACAACATGATCTGGTAATAAAATAACATGAAAAGTACACCTGCAATGTTAAACAATAAAAGGGGCTTGAAGTAGCTTACTAGAATTTAGAGCTCAGAGAATCAAGTACTGGTAAAGGCCTACCTTGAGCATCAGACATTTCCTCAATTTGGTGCTTGACAAGTCCTTGTAATTACTGTAGCCAATTTATAATTTCTCCTGCTCCCTTATAATTTTCCGCAATTTAATTTTTGATCCGTTTTTGTGAGAGATGTGCCCACTTTCATTTGTTTCCCGCCATTTCAATTGAAGGGAGCTGCGCTACTCTTTTTCCGGTAAAACCACTTGCGGGTATTATGAGGACGACAACATCTAATGTTGGCTTTCCAAAGGGAACCTTGTTTTTGTTCACTTGTTCATTATAAAACAACGATGGTGAGATTCAAATTGTTAAATTAATGCTACCCTTATTCATGGATTTATAATGTGTACCTGTGTAACAGAGTTATATTGGTGATTCCCCTTGCCACTTTATTGTTAAGCACGGCTTTGCACGGCTTGCTTACGAAGGAGGATGTTTCAGTTAGAATCGTCCCAGTAAACTAGCGTTAAGTTGTTGGTTGCAAAGCTTTTTAAATGTACAATTTATATCAATTTGTTTGTAAATGTTATTCGAACATTACATAAGATGCAGTGTTTTTTGGTGAATATTTGTTGTACATTTTGTTGTAGAGAATCCCTCTAATACTAGCTAGCAACTTACTGTGTGGTGGGGGAGGTTCATATATTTTGTACAGTGTGTGAGTGCAGAGTTGGATGGTGAGCAGTGCATTGCATGACGTGCAATTTTGTGCCGTTCCTATCAGGTACATTGTTAAAGATATTATATATTGTAATATTTTGGTAACTACAGTCCCAGTGAACAAGCACCAAACCAGCGTGCGTGAGTGCAGAGTTGGATGGTGAGCCGTGCATTGCATGACGTGCAATTTTGTGCTGTTCCTATCAGAATAAATGTTCATGACTGGTGCTACAAGTTGGATTTCTTGTCGATGATTGATTGTACACAATGCAAGAAGAGTACTGTTACACCTGCGCATAGCCGCAGAAAGTAGCACCCCCTGAGAAAATCGGAAAAGTAAATATCTATATATTTTAGAAAACATTTTTTTCCCACAAAAGTAGTGCACTGGGCCTTTAATAGTCCTGATTTAGCGGACCAATAGCAGCGTGGGGAATCCCCCCCCCTCACCCCCAAACTACTTCCCGTGGCTGCGTTAGCCACATAAACTACAAAGAAATCCCCATGCATTCAATCTATTTAGTCAGGCAATTTCCACATAATTCTCACATATTTTAGAATGTAATAATAAATTAAATATCTACGTTGTTGTATAGGTGGAGTTATGGGCCAATTTCCATATATTCACTTTTATTCCTCTAAGCACATGTGGAACTGCATGAAAATCCTTTTTATTTTTAGTTTCAAACCAATTTAAAATTTCGATCCCAATGTCATACATTGGCCCCATTATTTATAGAAAGACCCTAATACCCTCACCTTTCTTTATTTCTGATGCTTGTTGTCTAGGTTCTTCCAACTGCTCAGCCACACGATCATTATCTTTCTGAGGCATTTGAGCTAAAACACATTCAGATTAACCATGTTATGTCTGTTTTACACAATGGGTTTGATGCGTGTTGTAGAGTAGAACTAACTCACTCTGTGAGAAGGACATGCGCTTCCGAGCCTCTTCTCTTCTACGCTGCAGGCGAGTCGTGTCTCCCATCATAACCTACAGACATATTAAACAAAACAAAACACAGCTTAAGTTGAGGATCAGTTCCAAACAGATATTTTAATGTAAGATTAGATGTACTGTATGGATGGGGAACATCATATTACAGTGGAGAAAATGAGACAGCATCTTACCCTGACCTGCTCAGGAGGCCAAAGTCCCCCCCATATAAACTGTAGGTATCCGAAGAGCACAACGACACTGAGGAAGGCAAAGTTGCTGGCCACGCCAATCACTGCAGACGTCAATGGGAAATTGTACAGGAGGTATCTATTAAGACAAAGGGTTCAGCGAAAGAGACGGATGGATGGACAATAGGATGAAAACAAAAGAACAATAGACAACAGTCAAAAAACGAATGGCATTCTATGTATTCGGCTTATTGGCATCAAATAATCTGGATTTGAAACCGAAATAATTGATACGATCGGGAGGTCTATACCTGATACCAGTGAAGAAAGCATGGATCCTGAGCTGAGCTGAATAGATTTGCACACGCCGAGACTGGATCTCAATGACCGCACCAACAGTGGGTTGATACTGCAGTGAGAAAAATATTTGGACCTTATTACCTAAAAAAGATTAGTCTGACTTGGCCAGTCTTGCAGAACTGAACAAATGCGAGACTAGGTGGTCTGGCTTGCAAGATTATTAAAACTCATTCTCACTTTGAAAGAGGACATTTTACTCAGGTTGTATTTGTTTGGACTGCTTCTAAATAAATTAGTTCTGTCCAAGTACTTTTAATTGAAAGCACATGAACATCAAATGCTGCTGAAAGGGAAGTGTGCTTGGTAAATCGAATTACATCAGATAAAAATTAAATGATTCAGATAACATGCTAATAATGATGATCACAAGATCACGACAATCTGACTCATTGAGCAGGCCCAGTGCAGAGAGCGTGACAGGAACTAAGTGCACGCTCTGTGGGAGAGGAAAATGGATTTGATAAGTACAGGCAACCACAAATAGCACTTACAGAATTGGCCTTGTAGTCTGAGAAGAGCTCAACCTCAACAAGCTGCTTCTGCTCCGTCATCCCAGTCAGCAGGAGAGGAGAGAACAGTAGAGTATTCAATGTCTGGAGGAGACCAGATCGGTAGTGCAGCATAGCCTGTTAGAGAAAATAAAACAGTCACCGTCAGAGGGCCACACAATCATCAAATAACAAAAATATCCTTGTTTATTTCTAACATTGTGAAGTAATAGAGGTAATATTATGTTGGAGGAAACTCAAGGAATCAAATCAAAGTGTATTCGTCGCGTACACAGTTTAGCAGACGTAATAGCGGGTGCAGGGAAATACTTGTGTTACTAGCTCCTAACAGTGCAGTCAAAATGTCAAACACGTACACAAATAATAATCAAAAACTAGAAACAAGAAATATGAAACGTCAGAACAAATCCAATTAACAACCCAAATAACACTCAGTAATCCAAATGCAATCTATGCGTATATATACCAAAACGATATACTAAGAATGGTATGCACAGCAGTAGATGTATTACAGTGAGCTATGTCGAGAATCCAGTTATGTGCCACATGGCACAAACTGGCACTGAAATGTTTGGAGAGGCTCAGAAGAGAAATTGGTGTAGTAGGAGGCCAAACAGAATCAACATAGCACTGTATCACTCACAGAGCGCGCCACAGCTGCAACTGTCTGGCCGTCCTTGGTGTAGCAAGACATCTTAATCATGAACATGCCAAGATGTTCGTTGACTGGCGACTCAGGCATTTCCAACTCTAAAGAGATTCGATATGGCTGACCATAAATCATAACCTAGGAAAGACAATGAGGGGTAGAATACTGTAAGAGAGACAGTGAGCATACCTGCCTACAGCGATAATTTCTTTGCATATTAAAATTATATTAGCATCTAGCTCAGGATAGAGGGGGTGAGAAAAATAATGGTTAATATGTGAAGAGCATACCTGGTCTTTGCCATTCTTTAGCAGCGAGATGTTAGCCATGGGGAAAGAGCAGAGGACTGAATTGGAAGCATCACAATCGGTACTAGAACAAATAGTGGTCAGGAAAAAAAGTGTGACATGTTATAGGCCTCCACTTTTTACCATGTCATGGTACTAATAGCTCAAAACAAAAATCAGGTGCAACAGCATATGAGTATTTTGTTAAGTGTAGCTAAATGCTCATGCAAAAGCAATTATATATTTTTTAAATAAACCATTCAAAAGGTGAGTGAAAGGAGAGTAAAGACTGGATTTAACTTCAGTTTGAAGACAAAAAGGCACAAAACAAACTTTCAATGTCTCTTGGTACCTGTAGTGGTAGTGCACTGGTGTAGAAAAGCTGACGGTGGGCATATAGGAGTAGTAGAAGCTGCCATAGAGGAAGATGGCCACCCAGACCAGCAGCACTAGAACGCAGGAGAGGATGGCAGCCTGCAGTAGAGTCCTGCGGGCTCTGAGGAGAGTTACCCCTAACACATCCTGTAGCCACAGGAAAACTGGTCCCGTTACACCACCCATGGTGACTGACCTAGCACTGACTCTTCCTGACTCTGGTCCTGACGTTCCACACCACTCCCTGAAATTTCACTGCCCTATTCCTGTGGCTCCTGCCAAATGCCCCTCTCTCTGCTTCCTTGGAAAAAAATATATTTTCTTTTGAGGGTTATGGCTCCCTGTTAATTGGAGGAAGCCCACTTAACAAATCCCACATTGGCCTGCTCATCCTGAAGAAAACCCCTTGTGACAAATATATATATATTATTCCACATGCCCTTAATATGACATTAATTACTTAGCTAATTAACGTTTTCTTTGTCTACTGCGGGTCCTATCTGATAATGAGCTGTTGACTGGGCCTTTAATATTTCTGTAGCAAGCTGTAAAATAGAAGAGAAAAGCATTGAGACTTTAATGCAGATGAATACTGAATTCAAAGGCACCATTCAAATCTACATAATTCACAATAAACTATTTCTAGTGTCTCAAACAATGTGTTTTACGAGTTTTTTTCTTTACTGCCAACGGAAACGTAAGATAACAATTAGAGATACGTATGTCAGAGTAATCTGTAAAAGCTTCAAGGACTTAATATATCAATGACACAAATAAATAGTACAGCCAGCCTCCTCACGTTAGTTAGCTATGCTGCTGGCCTGAGCCATTTTACCTTTTTAATAACATTAATAGAAGGCTCATCTGCTGCTAGCTAGCTAAGAGGATGACAACGACATTTCAAAATGACGATGAATGCCATTGCTAGTTACCCATATATTTCAACAGAATGTCATTTGAGCTGAGATTCAGTTGACATATAACTAACTACCTTTATAGTAAAACACCTGCAAAGGTAGTAAGCTAACGTTAGCTGACTAGCTAGCTACATGCTAACAACTGGCTAACTTGCCCAAGACAAGCGGTGCAAGTGCTTGGCTAGAATGCACCCAAAATTGCAACACTCCTCATACTCACATTTTCGTCTATAGTAAAGCTGCAGCACTATATATTAACAATTAACATGCACGTAATTGTGATCATTAAAATTAAAAAGTCTTACAATAGTTATGGACATACACAATTATATTTACTCTCTCTAGCTAGCTACTTCCTAAAGGAAAAAAACTACAGGAAACCTGTAACTACGATACGGACGACAGGACAAACTTCAAGAGCAAAGCAACCCGTTCATAAGTAAATGGTGCACATAGAGGTTGACATTGAGAAGAACATGATGTCAAACCTCCATCTGTAACCATGAAAGGTTTTATACATGGAGATTGGTGTAGACATTTCAAACAAGATAGATAGCATAGATTAGAACAGGGGAAATTATGTGGTCAAAACCATAGTCTATGCTACAATCTCATTGCTTCATATTGTAGAAATAAATTATTATTAATTTGTTCATAATTACTCAAAATGATTCAACTGAATTTCCCATTATGATAAGAAATTTTATCCATGTTATTATCATGTCATTGTCTTTTTTCACTTATTCTATTCTCTCCAGTTTAAATCAAGATGTCTGGAGAGAGAGAAGAGCGAGAGAGACTGTAACATTAGAGGGCATGATGGGGGAAGGGAGAGAGAGTGGAGACGAGAGGGGGCAAGTGATGGGCAGTAATGGTTTGCGGGACTACAAAGATACTGTATCTTGCCAAGGTGGGAGAAACCATTGAGGGCAGTATGACAGAATGTAAAAGACAAGGAGCTAGAGACTGCAGCAGTTCCCATGGCAACAGAGGAGAGGGGGGGGGGGTAACTGATGTAAATAACAAACATAATTTAAATTCCAACAGTGCATATCAAAGATAGTGAACATTGTATCTTCCCTTTGGACACACAACATAAAACTGCATGCTCATATTTTCTTATGACATGGAATTATTTTGTGAGATTCCATATCTGCCTAATTACCCTCTATTTTCATGTAAAGATGGTATGATCCAGCTCTCAGAAGAAAAACGATTCCAATGGAGCCTTCCTCCCTTTGCCTGGAAGGTTCCACTCACTGCAGAGGGGGTTCTTATGCATGTACCAGGAGTCTGATGTTCATTGTAGCAGAATTGCAGTGCACTGGACTGTACAGAACAGTGTAGCATACACTGTCTATGAGGGGTGGGGTTCAGCTACACTAAAATCACAAACACAGGCAGATAGAGGGTGAGAGAGCGAGAGGGAGAGAAGAGGAGGGAGAGAAAGCACCTGAAGAGGAATACAACAAGGGTAAGGGAGAAGATGAGAAGGAGCTGATGAAGGAAAGGAATATTAAGAGGGGAGAGAGAGGACCAGAATGGTAGAAATAGACTCCTATATGGACTGGTCTTGTTGCTTCTCTCTCTTTCTCCGGTTATCCATTTCTCCTCACACTTCTTGTCCATTCATTATTTATTTTCTGTTGAACCTTCTCTGTATGCTGTCAGTTCAACTGAATTTGTATTAAGCAGGCAGTGGTTTGCTTTATATCCCTTGCATATTTGATGTGATTTGATGATATTCACTCACATTGGGTGTATCTGTGTGTGCTGAGGCAAGTGTATATATCTGTGCATTTCTCCCAGTTTTTTGGTTGCTTCAGCCATTCAAATAGTGTGCTCCCATCAAACGAGGTCCCATAAAAAGCTGACCATATCCAATAGATTTACAAAATGTGTCTTTATCATACTATTAGCCTGACCTAAAACTATTCGTTTTCAGCAAGTTTTTTTCCCCTGTACCTTCTACAAGCGCTAGAGATTTATGTCTGTCATTGAAGATCATAATGCGGTCTGCTTGAACACGTAGGAGACATACTGATGATGGAATTTATTAGAATGTAACCACTTTTATGTTATTCATAGATTACAGTTAGAGTGGCATGGTATGGTAGAGAAAATCATACCTGGCCTCTGGACATAAGTGTATTGTACTTCTCTTCTAGCCAGTGCATAAAAATTGTCCATATAATCAAATTGTCCATATAATCAATGTATACAGTATAAATGGTTCTATAGCTTAAATATGTTTTTATATCAAGGCGAGATATAGTTTTTCTTGGGCAGAGAGCTTTTAACAAGTAAGTAGTAAATTACACCATTGGTCCCTAGAGATAGACAGACAGAGGAGAGGAAGGAGGAGAGCAGAGGAAGATTGAAGTGAATGAGCTGAAAAAAAATAAGTGTGTCAAATTTAGGAGGGGGTGAAATTGGATGAAGTCAGTGATTCATAAAAATGTACACCGAGTATACCAAACATTAGGAACACCTTCCTAATATTGAGTTGTTGGCCCCATGTTGACGCCAATGCTTTCCAGAGTTGTGCCAAGTTGGCTCGATTAGCTTTGAGTGGTGGACCATTCTTGATACACACAGGAAACTGTTGAGCATGAAAAACTCAGCAGCGTTGCAGTTCTTGTCACAAACTGGTGCACCTGGCACTCACTACCATACCTCATTGAAATGCACTTAGATTTTGTCTCGTGCCCATTCATCCTCTGAATGGCACACATACAGTCTATGTTGCAATTGTCTCAAGGCTTAAAAATCCTTCTTTAACATGTCTTTTCCCGTTCATCTACACTGATTGAAGTGGATTCAACAAGTGACATCAATAACAGATCATATACTGTAGCTTTCACTTGGATTCACCTGGTCAGTTTGTCATGGAAAGAGCAGGTGTTCTTAATGTTTATATACTCAGTGTATATTTTCATTAATAAGAATCCATACAAATGTAAGTTACCTAGAACGAATACAGTGAAATTGTTTAATGTCATGCAATACAGCATGCTGTACATCTGCCTTTCCAGCTGTCAGTGGTGTCTTTTTTCTAAAATAAAATGATTGAATGTGTTAGTGTGACTCATGCGCCATATGTTTCATTGGCTCTCTTGACAGGATGAAAGGAGACACCCCAGTGAACAGCACCATGAGTGTCGGCCAAGCCAGGAAGCTGGTGGAGCAATTGAAGATTGAAGCCAGTTTCTGCAGGATCAAGGTAAGCATTGCCAGAGGCATCACGTCCATTGAAACATTGTACGCGCCTTGGTAAGTCTCCGCTAAATATCCACACCCTCATTTCCAGTCTTGATTCCCACTACTTGCCATCCTCAGGTATCAAAGGCAGCTGCAGACCTGATGGCATACTGTGATGCCCACGCTATTGAGGACCCCCTCATCACCCCTGTGCCCACCTCAGAGAACCCATTCAGGGAGAAGAAGTTCTTCTGTGCACTCCTTTGAGACAAACCACAGGATGGTTGGGAAAAATACTGTCCAGATAGAACATAACGTGCACTGAGTATACCAAACATTAGGAACATCTTCCTAATATTGAGTTGCACGCACCCACCCCCTGCACTCAGAACAGCCTTAATTCGTCAGGGCATGGACTCTACAAGGTGTCAAACGCATTCTCCCCAGATGCTGGCCCATGTTGACTACAATGCTTTCCAGAGTTGTGTCAAGTTGGTTTGATGTCCTTCGGATAGTGGACCACTCTTAATACACACGCGAAACTGTTGAGCGTGAAAAACCCAACAGCGTTGCAGTTCTTGACACAAACTGGTGTGCATTGCACCTACTACCATATCCAGTTCAAAGGCACTTTTTGTCTTGCCCTTTGACCTTCTAAATGGCATACATACACAATCTGTGTCTCAATTATCTCTTTAACCAGTCTCGCCCCCTTCATCTACACACGGATTTAACAAGTGACATCAACATGGGATCATAGCTTTCACCTGGTCAGTCTGTCATGGAAAGAGCAGGTGTTCTTAATGTTTTGTATACTCAGTGTATGTACATGCATTCACCACATACACAAAGCTAAATATAACTTATTCATGTAGCCTGCTTTATCTTATGAAAGGCTGCAGATGTACATATCCTCCTAAGTAAAATCAAGACTAATTCAACCAAAATTTACATTTAGATCTACATAAACCATTAAAACATATTTGGAGTTATGCGTATACATACCTAAAACACATCGAAGCTTATAGAATCATGAACTGTAGCACAACATAAAAGTGGATATACATACAATATGTAAAACATCTCATAGTCCTAGCTCATTTTTCAAATCGATGGAGGGGTGACAACTACACATGCATTGTAATTATTTTAATACACACTAGTCATTGCCTAATCTGAGTTTGTTAAAAAATAAAATAATTGTGTGTGATGTCTTGAAAGTCCTGTATGTCACTTTAAGCTGTTGCAGAAATGTGCGTGAGGTGTAGGCGCCACTGTGGACCAGTATGAGGACAAGTCAATACACACTAATCCAAATAATTCCACTGGCGCTGTATGTACAAGAAGTTGTCAGCCACCTTAAGATCAGCGGTCTATAATGGCGGGTTTCCAAATACAATGATCAATGTTGTTTTGATAAATAAGTGGTTTAAATTTGTCAAGTGGATGTCTAAGGCTATATGACATTAACAAAAATAAGCAGTACATTTAATAAATACATAACAGCAATTTGTATGGTATTCTTTCCGAGACCAGTTTTTTTGGTTGCTTATCTGATCAAGTTCAGAAATGTTATTACTATTTTTAGATCAGTGTTCCTGAAACTTTTACTGTCAATATTTCTTACCAAAACAAATTAAGAGCTTTGAATAAAAGGAGACTTGGGAATCAAAGACAACATTAAACACTCCTATCACCAAAAATATTTGTGCATGTAATTTAATTTATTTTTTCTTCAAAAAACAAAACAAAGTCAGAATTGTCCAGATCTTGCCGTTGCTTATTTCAAAAGAAAAAAACTAACATGCTTTCACTGTCAATATGCAAAAACATGAACCAGTGTTTCAGTCAAACCATCCTTCAACGATTAAACAGAGAGCAACACAAGTATGCTCATAAATGAATTCCTGAAAAAGTGCTACTTACTGTGGTTTTACTTCAGGCTTTCATTTGTGTGAAGTTTGAAAATGAGGTGATTTGTAGTAGCTAGCTTCTTAATCCGCATGCACTGCTCCACAACTCAAGGTACATTGCAGATAAATGTTGCTTTAGCATTACAACGTTAAGGCATCGCTTCAACAACTCTTAAAACAAACACAAGATAACATGGGGCAATCACAAATGTAAATCTTAAAACCGTTTCCTGTAAACTCAGATGTAAAAATAACAGTGCAACATCTTATAGATGTCAAAGCCATGTGGTGTCAAATGGTTTAAAATGGTATTCATTAATTTAGCGACAAGTTCATTTAACTAAATGCAGGGGCAAACTGTCAGAGAGTTGGAGATAAGTACAAGCATTAGTTATACATTTATGAAGGGATAGTAATTATAAAAAGTGGTTATTTGACAGAGCAAAATTGAAATATAAAGTGCAGGAAAACAAAGTAACTCATCCCCAAGGCTTCTGTACAGCCAAAGATATTAATCATAGGAAAGGTCAGGATTACGGATCTACACAGTTGGGTGAAACAACCCCATGGATGACTGCAGCAAAGTATGTCTTACTAATTGTTAAGCATCCATAGGTCTCTGAATTGTGACTCGTATAAAATAACCAGGTGTTTCAATGTATGACTTTGCTTAACTGCCTCATGTGCAGTGTTCCCATATGAAGTGAAATTTAATGTGAGACCAGAAGTAAATAGATGTTTGGGAAAACGTTATAAAATGGAAAAAACAAAACCTTATCTACAGGAAAGAATCGCACCATTCACGCAGACAGCCATAGCAATCACCCTGCTGTTTGACATTGGCCCCGCATGAGTCTTTCAGCCAGTCCCGGAATAGTTCCTCATCCTTCTTCAGCACCAGGAACTGACCCAGGACCACGTAAGCCTGTAGATGTATACAAATGAGAACGGAGTAGGAAAAGTGAAAAAGAACATGAATGACAATACACCAACTTAAAACACTAGGTAAAAGTTGCACAACTGCATTGTCCTCTTCACTTTGCTGTAGTTACTATGACATGACTAAAATGTAGAAATTCACAAAACAAAGTTCCATTATGAAAGTTCTAACAAAGTTAAGTAAACTCTGCATCACCTTGTCGAAGCCCTTCTCCTCCAGTCTCTTGCCAAGCACCTCTCCAATGCCAGCAAGTGCATTGACTGGCTTCTCTCCCATGGGTTCTGCCACAAACTCTTTGTGTTTCTGGGATGTTGACGACATGGCTGCTTTCAGTCAGTGAACACCTTAAGTACCTTCACACAGGACACTGAATAGAAAATGAAGCAATTTACTAAAATGTTTGGTTATTATTTCACGTTTTTTTATTTGAAAACGTTGGAGGCAGAGGCACACAATTTATCATCTACACCAATATGGTGTAACCATAGAAAGAGGAAACAATCATATTTGGTGTAGCTGTATCCAACAGGATACATCAGGTAAACATGATTCACAGTAGTGTCACAATTTGTTTAGAACACACAGTATTTGGGACTGGAGTGCCCTATGACCAAAGTGACATTATCAACTAAAAAAAACTGAAACCAAAATATTTAGATATAGATAAGATGTTTTATTTACTTTCATAATATGCGTATGTGAGATACTTGTCATTAGGATGTCTTTTTTTGGACTATACTGTGAGCAGTTTTCCTTTCTTCTCTAGGGAAAAGTCACTTGGGGCCCAGAGAGGGGAGAGGTCAGGCTTGTCTTTTACATGTCTGTTAATATGCAGATTATCAGAAAAGGAGAAGTCAGAATTGAACTTTTTCTTCATATGTGAATATATCTGTAAACCATGTGATGGGGAGATGTCGTGGAAAATTGCAAGATTATGTTATAGTGCTTGTAAGATTATTTTATAATCTTTGTATTGCATTAGAATGGTTGTTTTAGTCGACAGAATAGAATCGGTTGACTATTGTGTGTTCAGTGTTCCACTGAGGATGGGTCTCTATGAGATAGCACTGATAGAGGAGATTTAAGATGTCTTCGGCCAATAAAGCCTAAAGAGCATTCCAGATAGTGAGGTAATGTTTTGGTACTATGAAGTACTATGAGACCAAACTGAACGATAATTTATAGCTAATGCTATCTGGCTATGGGATACTCCTTTCTTAAGTAAAAGGCCCTTTGTGAAGAGTTCCTGAGATCTGTGGTTTGTCATGTAAGTTGAGAGGGGTGGATCTTTGCTATAAAAAGATCAGTTGCCATTATGTTGGGACTCTCAAAATTAATTTAGACACACTGAATTGATCTGAGAGTCAAAAGGGCTATGGTGTAGCTCATTTGATTAAAGATTAAGTTTAAAATATAACTCTTGACTTGTGTGGTTTGTAAACTCTCCTCATTTAGTAATACAGGAAATTACCACGACACACCACCCAGAGAGAACGATCTCTACGTGTTTTGTTGGAGCATGTGTCGTTAATGATAGGATCGAAAGAAAGGGAGTGCTGCTCTTGGATCAACCTTCTCCATTCAAATCTTACCTTAACATTATTTCATAATACTGATGACAGATCAGCTCCTAGAGGGTTATCTACCACCTACCGTTGTAAATATTGAAGCGGCTTATTTAAATGCTTACCCAATGCACCGAATCGGCACATCTTTTTATACGCCGCTTGTTTGTATCAATTGCTAAGACATTGGCAACTTAGTGTTTGTGGTCAAATTTGTTTAAGTTATCTATCGCTGTCAGAGATACAAATAAACCATGTAATTATATGTTCAGTTCCACCACCACATCAAAACATTTGTTTGAGTTTATTTTTGTGCAGTATTAAAGCTAATTTCCTGCAATTTTATACATTTTGCCATGACATATTAATATGATAGTGAGAATGACTAACATCAAGATGGGTGGGGGGGGCCTGGAGGTCCGGACCCCTGGGCATGTGCCCGGTCGGTACTTGGCAATGATTACTACAAGTTTAGATAGCTGGCTAGACTAACTGCTAATCCAACAATTGTTAGCTGACATGGATAATTGAGTGACTGTCAGTGACTGACATGAGAGAAACTGGTGATGCACAACCAAATTTTGAGACCCAGACAGAGTTCCTAGCAGGATCTCATAGCGGCCGGGGGCCCTAAATGCATCAGCATGCTTCAGTTCGACTGGCGGCTAGGCAAACTGAAAGAGTAAACTCACATGCTACCTAAAAAGATATTTGCTTGAAAACTAAAAACAATTGTCAATATTACTCCAGGACAGTAGAGGGCGAAGAGCTGGTAATAGCCATATATGGCCAAACAAGAAAGACGTGTGGGAGAATTTTTAAAAAAGTGTACAGAGACGCTTGACTGGTGACAAAATTAAACATGTGTGAATTGCCCGGGATCTACTAGATTTATGTACCTAGCAATACATATGAATAGGTGAGATACGGAGACAGAAGATGCCTGCTACAGGTTCACAGTGGTGGATGTAGGGGCATAAGGCCTAGAGAGCTATGGTGGAGTGTTTCAAGAGTTCTTTTTGGGTACAAATTGCCACCGAAGACCCTCAATTTACCACCAGCTGTCTTGTCAGGTACCACAATGCCAAGTCCTTGTTTTCCTTTGTAGACGCAGCTTTCCCCCTACATGAGAACCTCATGCACCCTTAAAATGTTGGAATCCATTTAACTTAGTTTATGGTTCCTGGAAATGTGTATTTTTTTTCTATACTGAACAAAAATTAACGCAACAATTAACAATTTTACTGACTTTACTGTTAAAAAAAAATCAGTTAATTGAAAAACTACAGGCGGAAATACTCCTGTTCCATCAGCTGTCCAGGTGGCTGGCCTCAGACGATGTGTCAAGGGGCTGCAGCTCTTTTCTCCCTTCTCACACCCCTGCTGCTGCTCTGAGGCATCAGTGAGGAGCAAGCCAGTGGAATAGGTATTGGAGGTGAGCCCAGGATAGAGCTTCCCGGGTCCTGCATGGAGATGGCTTCTAATTTTACACTGCAGCTTAGTGCAGGGGCCAATGAAAAGTCTGTCCCCAGTACTGAGGTAGTGCTTGGGCGCAGAGAACAAAACCAGGTGCTGTCTCCATTCACTGATGTTTGAGCCTTGTCAAAGAAAGAAAAAATTCAGTACATAAACCAAACCAAAATTAACAATGAACCTAATATCATTAACAGAGACTACAATTGATCATATGTTGCAAAGGTTTGAGCTAAGTAGGCCTGGCCTAGCTACTCAACTCTGCTCAAACATAAGAAACATGGACTTGCTGGACCTTGCTAACTTTAACTTGTGTTACCAATGTGGGAAGCGTATGATTTTTTTTAATGACAAATTGTTTGATCAAAAGTAGTAAATATCTTTAGTTTAGTTGGTTGGCTTGCTTTCTCTGCACACGTACAGTATGCAGCTAAGCTAGCTAGCCACTAGCCAGCCAAGTAGCTAGCTATTGTTAGCTACTTTTTCATCGACTACAATATAAAATACAACATACCTCATTCTTTGGTGAAGACGGCATGTTGCTTTCAGTCTTCTCATGCTCCACGTGCCAAACAAGCCAACAGCAACATTTCTGGAGTAGCCTTTCTTCTGGAATCTCCACTGCAGCCCTTTCTTTTCTTTGTCTTGACGAATTTGTCGCGGACCCTACCCCACTTTTTCAAACTAGTGGTTGGGTCGGACTCCAGCGTCTCCGCAATCTCCCAACACGAATAGGCATTTATATAATGCGTGGCTAGAATCGCAATGTGAGGTACAGAAGTACCTTCCTCGGTCGAATCGATGCTCGAAGTTGTCATTCACCATGTTGAATTCACAGAGTTTCATCTACACACAATACCCATAATGGCAAAACTTTTTTCTTGCTTTAGGAATGCTTGCAAATTTATAAAAATAAAAACAGAAATACCTTAAGTATTTACACCCTTTGCTATGACACTCAAAGTGAGCTCAGGTGCACCCTGTTTCCATTGATCATCCTTGATCGTTTCTACAACTTGAGGCACCTGTTGTTTGGACATGATTTGCAAAGGCACACACGTCTATATAAGGTCCCACAGTTGACAGTGTACATCAGAGCAAAAACCAAGCCATGAAGTCGAAGGAATTGTCTGTAGAGCTCCGAGACAGGATTGTGCAGAGGCACAGATCTGGGGAAGGGTATCAAAAACAATTCTGCAGCATTGAAGGTCCCCAAGAACACAGTGGCCTCCTTTCTTACATGGAAGAAATCTAGAACCGCCAAGACTCTTCCTAGAGCTGGCCACCCAGCCAAACTGATCAATCGGGGAACGTCACCTACCTGACCAAGGCCAAAGAACCCGATGGTCACTGGCAGAGCTCCAGAGTTCCTCTGTGGAGATGGAACCTTCCAGAAGGACAACATCTGCAGCACCCCACCAATCAGGCCTTTATGGTAGAGTGGCCAGACGGAAGCCACTCCTCAGGGAAACGCACATGACAGCCCACGTAGAGTTTGCCAAAAGGCACTTAAAGGACTCTCAGACCATGAAGAATAAGGTTCTCTGGTCTGACAAAACCAAGATTGAATTATTTGGCCTGAATGCTAACTGTCACATCTGGAGGAAACCTGGCACCATCCCTACGTTGTAGCTTTCGTGACAGCATCATGCTGTGGGAATGTTTTTCAGCGGCAGGGACTGGGAGACTAGTCAGGATCAGGTAAAAGATGAACGGAGCAAAGTACAGAGAGAACCTTGATGAAAACCTGCTCCAGAGCGCTCAGGACCTCAGACTGTAGCAAAGGTTCACCTTCCAACAGGACAATGACCCTAAGCACACAGCCAAGACAATGCAGGAGTAGCTCCGGGACAAGTGTCAATGTCCTCAAGTGGCCTAGCCAGAGCCCGGACTTGAACATCTCTGGAGACACTTGAAAATAGCTGTGCAGCGACATTCCCCATCCAACCTGACAGAGCTTGAGAGGCTCTGCAGAGAAGAATGGGAGAAACTCACCAAATACATACCCAATGCGGCTCAAGGCTGTAATTGCTGCCAAATGTGCTTCAAAGTGCTGAGTAAAGGGTCTGAATACTTATGTAAACGTTGTTTTATTTAACTTCTTTGGAAGTTTGGATGAATGAGGTGCCGAAAGTAAACTGCCTGTTACTCAGGCCCAGAAGCTAGGATATGCATATAATTGGTAGTATTGGATAGAAAACACTAAGAGTTTCCAAAACTGTTAAAATAATGTCTGAGTATAACAGAACTGATATGGCTGGCGAAAAGCAAGGACAATCCATCCAGAAAAAATAAAATTCAGTCTTGAATGCTATGGCTATCAATGGGAATATAAAAAGGAAGACCTCCAAGATTGCAGTTCCTAGGGCTTCCACTAGATGTCAAGTCTTTAGAAAGAGTTTCAGGCATTTTTTTTTTTTAATTAAGAATTTAGAATTTGTAGTTTTAGTAAGTGGCTCCCATTTTGGCTGTAGTGTTTGTTGCGTGTTCCGGTGAGTGCGAGTACTTCGTTATTTATCTCCGGTATTATCCGTCTTAAATTTGATTGTTTATTTACATATTAGGGTACCTGAGGATTGATTAGGAAAGTTGTTTGATATGTTTGGAAGAAGTTTATTGGTAACTTACGGGATTCATTTGTTTGCATTTTGAACGAGGGAAACTGGTGGATTACTGAGTCTAGCGCACCAATGAAACTGACTTTTTTGGGATATAAAGGACTTGATCGAACAAAATGACCATTTGTTATGTAGCTGGGACCCTTGTGATTGCAAACAGATTTAGATCTTCAAAGGTAAGTGATTTATTTTATCACTATTTCTGACTTTCGAGGCACCTCTGCTTGGTTGAAAAATGTATAATGCTTGTGTGTGCGGGGATCGCTGTCCTCAGATAATCGCATGGTGTGCTTTTGCCGTAAAACCATTTTGAAATCTGACAAGGTGGCTGGATTAACAAGAAGTTAAACTTTTAAATGATGTATGACACTTGTATTTTCATGAATGTTTAATATTATGATTTCTGTCATTTGAATTTCTCGCTCTGCAATTTCACAGGATGTTGTCGAGGTGAGACGCTAGCGTCCCAATGATCCGTAAATTAAGAAATTAGCACACAAAAAATAACCTGTTTTTGCTGTGCCATTATGGGATATTGTGTGGAGGTTGAGGCGTCAGCATGTTTCAGCTGAACTGAACGAGTGTGCTCGCATACTCCCATAAAACCTTCAATTGAAAAACTAGGGGGAAAAGCAGCAATAGTACCGTTTATTCATTGAAATCCTGTAGCCAGTATACACTAACTCAAAAGTTACAATTAATCTAAGATACTTCAAAATTAATGACATGAGTTTTTTTTTGCAGAGGATCTTTTTCATGCAATTTTACATCTAAGATGGAGTATTTCTCCCAAAAAAGTCATGAAGAGTCAACTCTCATTGAATGACTGACTTAAGAATCCCTACTGTTGACTAATCCCTGATGAAGAGGTGTAGGCTTAAGCTTACCCCAAGAAAAGTGCCCGAACACAATATATGCACAAACTCCTCCGAACTGTTTTGGCTAGAAGACGTTGATCGTGGAGAAGACAGGAACTGATTTAGTTTGAAACGGCAAGTGAGTCGGGTGTAGCTAATAGTACCGAAAGTGAGAATGAATGGCGAACAAAAAAGGAACACAAGAAGTAAATCTGTGGTGGAAAATTGGAAACCATTCGACTAGTTTAGTCTGAGTAATGGTTTTGGATCAATGCTACTTGGGAAATCTGGAATGTGTTGGAGGAAAGTGTAGTCGGTGAGAGTCACAAGTGGTATTTTTTTTATGTGTGTCCGCAGAGCAGAAGTGTTAAGACTCAAAGATATCGGAGTGGAATGTTTCCTGTATGGATCTTTCGTAGCTGGGCACCTATCAAGGGGGCTATTTGGGGTGGCACAAGGAAACAAGGCAGAGGATATTGCTAAAGACATTGATGGAGTGGTTGGTGCACGTCAACTGACCTGTATGGTGGATGGAGAAAAGACATTCACCTCTTCCATGCTAATGGACTTTGATGAAGAGTCTCTCCCTTCTCATATAATGTTAGGATTCATGAGATACGCTGTAAGAGCTTTTGTGCACAAGCCCCTTCAGCAACATAATTGTAGAATATTTGGTCATGTGTTGAGTGTGTGCAGAAGGGAAGAGTATTGTATGCCAGATGAAGTGAAACGCTGCAACTGTGAAGGTGAACATGCACCTAAATTCCTGGAGTGCCCTATTAGGGTGAAGGAGAACGAGGTGGCAAGGGTAAGGAGTATCCAACATGTTTCTTATCTGGAGACAGTGAAAAGATTGGAAGGAACAAGTGACAGGGAAGAAACAATGATAGTAGAGCCACCACAACCAGTGAAGGGATCTCACCAACGGAGGGATAGTGAAATACTACGTTAAAAATGTTAAGTTCATTATTTATCGCAATGGTCATAAACTGTACAGCCCAAGCGGAGAATAAGACATTTGGAATCATTGAATGATGCATGAGGTTTTTGGGGCCTTCGTGATTTCACAGCCGAGGCTGTGCAAAAGATCCTGTTGGTGAATGTGCTGCCGTAGGGATGTATTTGGGAGTGGACTGTGATTGAATAAGTGGGATGGGGTTTTGTATGATGTCGTTGTCCCCCTTTCCCGCAATGTTTTTTTGAGTTGGTGGCGGTAATGCACCATTAACATTGAATGCCAACCGCCTTTAAACCCGACTGTTCTGACTCGGAAACATGAGGACGCTTTTAAGCAACAGCTTATGCCTGGAACCGGCCCTGCTCCTTCAATCCAATATTGTGCTGTTTAGCGGAGATCTGTACATAATGTGGCGCAGGAAGGCAACAAAAAATCTAATGACAGCTGTTCTACGAGTGGTCTGAAACAAGCGTTAGATTCCGAGCGTTTAAGTGCAACGTTAAAAACACCGGGCCCAGGATCAATATCTAATTAAACGCATGCACAGCTATATTGCTAGTTTGCTAAATAGTCAGCATGGGCACATTTTTTAAAGTCTGAAACTGCGCGCCAAACAAAAAGAGTTAGCTAGCTAACATTAGCTAAATAGCAAGAACAACACAGGCAGCTAGCACAGCTAGCTAACAAATGGGTGTGATAAAAACAGTCCGAAATAACTAGCTTCGCAAATGTTTGGATCACAATTTAGATCGAAACTCGCATGGCTATTACATGTTTACTCACGTAAAACGGATTGTGTGCCAACTAGCTACCTAACGTTAACCTGCACCGCGGTCTCCTCCTGTGCCACCAATTTGAGATTTAGATCAAGCGTAGACGTTTACAACATTAAAACAATAGCATACTTGTTTTTTATCGTTTCTCTTGAACCAAGCAAGATCAAGGTTGATGTATTACCTTGTTTCTGAAGGTATACGGGTTGTGCCCGTTTCCAACCACGAAGACGGCGGCTACCTCACTGGTTGTGTATGAGATCAATGTACGTTTTCACAAATTCCAATATCACTTCCTTATCCGTCCGTTGTGCTATTTCCGCTTCCGTTACTTCTTGTTATAGTTCATGAAGTTCAATTTAAAAAATATTTCATAAATGTTCATTTTCCACTTTCCCATATTGTATAATGTAAATATACTTATAATAATCATTTAGAAAATAAATCTCAACCTTTTGCCTTTTGGGGAGCATACTTGGTAATTCACAAACGTCCTCCAGCGGGCTATTTTTCGAGGTTTTCTCCATTTTCACGGATGTTCCTACTTTTTTTTTTTTCCTCTTTCTTTTAATTAAAAAAAAAAAACATTTTTTTTTTTTATTAACAACAAATCAATACATAAATCACATGAGGGAACACAAGCATACATAGATTACAAACAATAGACAATCGAGCTAGGGGGTACAATATCACATTACAATTACACAAGGACTTTAAGGGACATGCATATACTTACAATTCTAACAGCTTTTTTGTCAGTAGAGCATTTAACCGTCTTAAAATACAGTTCAATTTCTTTTTGTAGGGTACGAAAATGTGGTTTTCTGTTTGTGAATTTACATTTGTGTATATGAAATTTGGCCAAAAGAATAATGAAATTAATTACATAAAAAAAATTCCGCTTATTTCTCTTGTATGTAAAGAATCCAAACAGTATATCTCTCCACAATAGTGTAAAATCTTCATAAATGTGTTCAATTATAAACCTACTGATGTCTTGCCACAGTTTTCTTACATGCATACAATGCCAAAAAAGATGCAAAACTGTTTCTGGGTGGTCATTACAAAAGGAGCAATTTGAGTTGATGTTTTCCTTAAACTTCTTCATATAGTGGTTGGCAGGATAATATTTATGAATAATTTTAAAGGAAACTTCCTTAATTTTGTTAACAAGTAGGTATGTGTGTGGCAACATCCAAACTTTTTTCCAACAGATATTATCAATAAATCCATTCCAATAAGGCATGACATAAGGTATAGATACAACATCCTGCTGAAACAAGGATCGTATCGCTCTGTTGTTGAATGGACCAAAAGAGAAACAAATCTTTCCTACTGATGAGTCAACAGGGTCAACAGAAGGTAGGCTCTGAGGGTCAGGTCTTGACACGTTCCTGAATAACAGAGCAACACCTGAGGGAATGGCATCTAAAACAATTGCAAAATCTTTAGGTGTTACAGGGACCTTGTAAAGTGATAAGAATTCTTTATAACTGAGTAAAAGACCCTCTGCATTTACCAGTTGGCTCACCAATAGGATATTATTTCGGAACCAATATTCTAAAAACAGAGAGGTATTTTTATACAATATATCCCGATTATTCCATATATAATATCTGTGTGGAGAAAAATTGTGTTTATAAATTAAGGACCATGACAAGAAAACCTGCCGATGAAAAGCAGAAAGTTTCACTGGAACTTTGTCAATATTATAATTGCAAAACAACATGAAGTTAAGGCCACCAAAAGTAGAGAAGACATGATGAGGAATAAAATTCCAGATAGAAGTGGGTCTTCTTAGGAATTGTTTTATACAATTGATCTTGAAAGTATTATTTAAAGTAGTAAAGTCCAGAAAATTCAGTCCACCATTCTCATAAGTGTTCATTACAACAGTTTTCCTAATGTAATGTGTACGGTTTCTCCAAGAAAGTCGAAAAGCATCTGGTCTATCTCCTTGCTTATTTTACTGTCAAGATATAAAGATAGAGCACCATATGTTAGTCTAGAGATACCTTCAGCCTTGGTTATTAGGACTCTACCTTTTAAAGATAAGTCCCTCTGTAGCCATTTAATTAGTTTCTTCTGTGTTTTTTTAATAAGAGGGTTAAAATGTAGTAAGCCTCTAGACTTCTGATCCTTTGTAATGGTTATGCCTAAATATGTAAGTTCTTCTTTTACTGGAATATCATAATATGAAGGTGTCACACAATATTTGACAGCTATGAGTTCACATTTCTTAATGTTAAGATATAGACCAGACGCTTTGGAAAAGGATTGTATCACATTGATCGATATGGGAATTTGGTTAGCGTCTTTCAGAAAAAGTGTAGTATCGTCAGCCAGCTGGCTTATAATCATTTCTTTACCAGCTATGGAAATACCTTGTACAGGACTATTATTTAAAGAATTTGCAAGAAGTTGGGTGATTAATAAAAACAGGTACGGAGAGATAGGACAACCTTGTCTAATTCCTCTCTTTAACTCAAATCTAGGTGAGGTGCCATATTTCAATTTGATAGAGCTGTTACCATTTGCATAGAGAGTCTTAATAGCCTTACAGAAAAAATCCCCAAAGCCAAGTCTCTCAAGGGAGTGGAAGAGAAACTGATGCTCTACTGTGTCAAATGCTTTATAAAAATCTAAAAATAATATGAAGCTATCCTCAGTTATTAGGTCTGAGTAGTCAAGTACGTCTAATACTAGTCTGACATTGTTAGAAATACGTCTGTTCCTCATGAAGCCAGACTGTGTTTCATCAATGATTGCATCCAGGACTTCTTTAATTATTTTTGCAAGTAGTAAGGCTAATATCTTATAGTCATTATTAAGAAGACAAATTGGACGCCAGTTATCGATGAGCAGCACTTCTTTTTTAGGTTTAGGTATCAGTGTTATTAACCCCTGACTCATTGTAGGAGGGAGAACATTGTTTTTAATACTCTCTAAAAAGACTTCAAATAGGAAGGGAGCTACTTGTTCAGAAAATAATTTGTAAAATTCTGACGTAAATTCCATCAACACCTGGTGATTTATTGTTCTTTAGATGTTTGATAGACTCTATAATCTCTTCAACTTTGATGGGTTCATCACACTGTTTAGATTCTATATCACTGATAGAGTGAACATTATTCAGTGAGTTAAAAAACACATCTGTGGATTCCTGACAATACGTTGAGCTATACAATTTTCTGTAAAAATTGCTACAGTATTTAGCGATTAATTTTTGGTCATCTGTAATAACACCATCAATGTTTAACTTATGGATAGTGTTATTTTTAGAGTGAAATTTCTCAAGTCTAAATAAATAGGATGAATTCTGTTCTCCCTCCTCAATCCATTTTTTTTCCTAGATCTAATAAAGGCTCCTTCTGCTTTTAATTTATATATATTATCCAGTTTATTTTGTAACTCGATTAGTTCCATCTTCTCCTCCCCCAAGAGGTCAGCTGGGGACCTCTGAGAAAGGGAAGTTATCTTAATGATCACCTTTTCCTCCTCAGCTCTTCTGGTCTTAGCAAGATTACTACCACATTTTCTAAGATATTTAGACACCTCAAATTTAAAGAGCTCCCAGTTCTTGCAATAAGATTTTTCTTCACAAGCCCTTTCCCAAAAGTGTGAGAGCAGATCTTTAACCTCAAATTTAACTATATCATTATTTAATAATGAGCTATTTAGCTTCCAGTAGGATGCTCTACCAAGGTTCGTATCAGGGGTAAATATTTTGATATCAATGTAAATAGTCCTATAGTCTGTGAGGGGAGTAGTACAAATATTTGTAGTAACACACTCACTATCAATACATTTGGATATAAGCCAAAAATCTATTCTGGATTGTCTGGAGCCTGTTTTGTTAGTCCAAGTGAATGATCTTTCGGCCGGAAACCTCTCTCTCCATATATCAAGATCAAACTTTTCCATAAAAAGTATTAAACCCAAATTCTGATTGGTTGGCCTACCTGGGGGCCATCTATCAGTTGAATAATCTATTGTAATGTTAAAGTCCCCTCCTATCAATAATAACGAATTGGGAAATTTAGATAACCAATGAAGTATGTGTTTCTCTATAGATTCAAGCAACTCATCATTCTCATGTTTGGTGTTGTGCCCGTAGAAGTTTACAGTAATGAGCGTAATGTCATTGTAACTGATCACAAGACAAATAAAGTGACCAAAGGGGTCACATTCCGAGTGTAGAACATTACCACCAAAGGTATTTTTCATTGTAGTGACACCGGCGGAGCGTTCAGATCCATGAGAGAGCCAAATATCGTTGCCCCACTGGAGGTCACAGTGGGGCAACGATATTTGGCTCTCCCATGGATCTGAACGCTCCGCCGGATGTTCCTACTTCTTCAGATTATATATATTTTTTGACGAAAATGAAAACGTGTCAGTTTGTCACTACCACGAGGTTGGAGTAATAACATGTTCAACTGGTTAAGATATTGGCTCGAATCTAGGTTGTGCCTTTAGATTTCGAGAAAATTAACAACTAAAGAATAATGTTTCAGTTCTCCAACCCCAAACGCCACCCGGTCTGTTTCACGATGCTGCGCTTCTGGGTTTAGACTGTGGATACACTTTTACCCCTCCGACACTACATAGTAATTGCGTCTTTTAGTAGGTAGAAACTCCGCCATGGTTCATTGGACAAAGTCTATGAGGAAAATTAATGGCGGTTTTGGATAAACACCGAAAATAAGGTCTGTGGTAAACACAGGTTTAGGAGATCTTAGACGTTTTGTTATTTGAGATAATCTTCATCAGCAAATGGTCACTTTGTGAATTTTGAACAATTTAAGTAATAATAAAAACAAATCACAAAGGCTTCATAATTCATAAAGGTCATGTTACCTGGTATCTCATAGAACAAAAAGCATAATATCTCCTAACCTCAGACCATATTTTAGGCGTTTATTCCAAAACCGTATTATGTCCCCACTCATTTTGCGCATAGGGATGGCTGAACAAACCGGAGACAATTTATTTTCGGGTTTTAGGACTATAAACTGGCGAGCTCTATCGCCATCAGCTGCCAGCGTTGCGTGATGTTCAACCGCAGTATCCAAGCTCAATAATCACTGAGGTTCAGTAGAGGCCCTCAGTGGTGGTGTCATAATACCCATAAAACCTAGCGGTCAAACAGGGAAATGGTTCCAATTGTTTTTCAACCATTACTTTTGCCCAAAAGTGGACACCCCTTCAAATCAGGGGATTCAGATATTTCAGCCACACCCGTTGCTGACAGATGTATAAAATTGAGTGCACCGCCATGCAATCTCCATAGACAAACATTGTCATTATAACAGCTCGTACTGAAGAGCTCAGGGACTTTCAACATGGCACCGTTGTTGGAAAGGTATGTCACCTTTCCAACAAGTCAGTTCATCAAATGTATGCCCTGCTAGAGCTGCCCCGGTCAACTGTAGGTGTTGTTAATGTGAAGTGGAAATGTCTAGGAGCAACAACAGCTCAGCCGCGAAGTGGTAGGCCACACAAGCTCACAGAACGGAACCATCGAGTCCTGAAGCGTGTAGCGTGTAAAAGTTGTCTGTCCTTGGGTGCAACACTCAGAGTTCAGAACTGCCTCACAAAGCAACGTCAGCAAAATAACTGTTTTTTGGGAGCTTAATGAAATGTGTTTCCATGGCAGAGCAGCGGCACACAAGCCTAAGATCACCATGCGCAATGCCAAGCGACGGCTGTGTAAAGCTCGCCCCCATTGGACTCTAGAGCAGTGGAAATGTGTTCTCTGGAATGATGAATCTCACTTCAACATCTGGCAGTACAACACTACCTGCCTGAATGCATACTGTAAAGTTAGGTGGAGGAGGAATAATGGTCTGGGACTGTTTTTCATGGTTCAGGCAGAACCAGTGTCGGGAAATCTTACCGCTACAGCATACAATGACATTCTGAACAATTCTGTGCTTCCAACTTTGTGGCAACAGTTTGGGGAAGGCCCTTTCCTGTTTCAGCATGACAATGCCCCATGCACAAAGTGAGGTCCACACAAAAATGGTTTGTCGAGATCCGTGTGGAAGAACTTGACTGGCCCTCACAAAACCTCCATAAAAAAGCCAGACTATGGTTTGCAACTGCACATGGGGACAAAGATCATACTTTTTGGAGAAATGTCCTCTAGTCTGATGAAACAAAAATAGAACTGTTTGGCCATAATGACCATTATATTAGGAGGAAAAAGGAGGAGGCTTGCAAGCCGTACCGTGAAGCACAGGAGTGGCAGCATCATGTTGTGGGGGTGCTTTGCTGCAGGAAGGACTGGTGCACATCACAAAATACAGTTTAAGTCAGAAGTTTACCTATACCGTAGCCAAATAAAGCATTGAGTTGACTTTATAATAGTTTATTCCTTAAAGGGTGCGTTCGTAAATCCGCTCTGGCGATCTACTCCGACTCCAGAGCACTCGTCTGTGTGCCAGAGCGCAGAAATACTGATGAATTTACAAACGCTCTACACACGTTGAATATGGCCGGTGTCAGTAAACGTCGGTAAAAGTGTATAATTAAATTGTTTCCAGCAGCAGTTACAGTCACCAATGCTCTGGATAACTTAAACAGCCTAATCATCTCTGCTAGGGCGAGTAAAATGGCACCGCTTGGTTTGCTTAATATAAGGAATTTTAAGTGATTTTTACTTTTGATACTTAAGTATATATTTTGCAATTACATGTACTCTTGATACTTAATTAAGTATATTTAAAACCAAATACTTTGACTTATTCAAGTAGTATTTTACCGGGTGACTTTCACTTCAGTAATTTTCTATTCAGGGATCTACTTTTACTCAAGTATGATAATTGGGTACTTTTTCCACCACTGGGTTCTCTCATGTGTCTGGAAGTAGCTAGGAAGCTAGCCAACGTTAACTGGCTAACTTGGGCGCTTGACTGCCGTTGTGAGGTCAGAACGCTATCAACCCTACTCCCCAGGCAGAGCGTCCAGTGTGCGCTCCGAACGCTCCGAGAGCCGAACGCTCTGAATTTACGTAAACCCAGAGCACGCTCCAGATTGAGTTTACAAACACAACCAATGTCATTAAATAAAACTAAGTAATATACACAACTTAAATAATTGTATTTTATAGTAATTTCCTATTTGGACCTGTCAGAGACAATGCAATACATTGGCAATTGAATGTTCACTATTTGGGGATTTTGAAGCTCAAAACATGTCATTTCATAATGCATGTGTACAAAAATAAAAAGAACTGAAAAACGTGATTTTTTTTAAAGAATCTAACCAAATGCAAACTCAAAAAGCACTAATCGCTCAGCACTACTAGTCAGGTATGTACCTTCAACTGCAAGCATTCACATGCTGCAAACATCTGTAAAGAAACCAGACAAAGTCATGTCAAATCTTTAATGTATGTAAATAACAAATTATAATCATTGTAGACATAAATCCAGGGTCAAAAGCAACAACGACTTTCTTTACACACACAACAGTAATAGGCCGCTACTTGATTTTATTCAATAAGGAAAATAAACTTATCAGTTTGTCTGTATGTGTGTCTGTGTAATGGTGCACGGCACACATCCTCACTGGTCAGATCCCTCCTCAACCACATTTATTTGGTGATGTTGTTTCTGGGGAAAGAGGAGGATTACAGATAAAGCATATTAAGAGTGAAACAGACAGTGTGACGAATAACTAGGTACATACTCAGTCCACATTCTCCTTAAAATTGAAAACATTGAAAGGAAATACCCTGAGCTGTTACTTGCAACCCTGCTCTGTGTAATCCACAGATGGGAAACTGATGGGGTGGGGCCACAAAAAAAAGGGGGAAAGGGGGATACATTTAGCCCAATCAGAACTCATGAGGGACCGCAGTGGCTCGTGGGTCTGCGTTCCCACACACAGTCAGCCAGCCTTTTGGGGAGCCCCAAGTGACATTTTGTTGTAAAAAGTTGTTTTAGAGTTAATTTCCTGCACGTTTACACATTTTGCCATGGGCGGAGAGAAAGGTTTGCAGTTTTTAATATAACTGAGTGGGGGTGACTAACAGAATCAACAGGGGCCCGCCGGTTGGTCATTTTACCATGAGTACTACAAAATTCAGATAACTGGCCGCTAGACTAATTTAACAATTTAAAAAATATTTGCTGACACGGGCAAATTGAGTATCAGTCAGTGACTGACAGAGAAACTGCTGATGCACAACCAAATTTCAAAATTGCACCTTGTGTATTCTACTATTCATATTTTCAACAGTAAGTTGAGACCCAGACTGAGTTCCGACAAAAAGGGGGATGCCAGTTGCCCATCCCAGGTTTAATCAATCACAAAAAGTGGCACTTTAATTAGACTAGAAATACATACAAGACAGGGTGAAAGAAAAAATAAAGAGGTTTATAAAATACTCACGCATTCATGCTCTTCCCACTCCCACTCAGCACAATGTAGGGGGTTTTCTGTGACTTCTGTTTCTCCTGAAGCAAAGCGACAGTTCCCAGAGGGGTATCACTACTGCTCATCTTCTTCAGCAGCTGATAAGAGACACGTGGGGGGAGAGGTTTTTAAATACATACTCGGTCAAACCACTGACTAGACTGGAAGCTTGCTAGGTCATATCCTCAAGGACTCAAATTGGGCAAGCCCTGCAACATTAATTTTCTTGTAAGGCCTGGAAATAAAGTGTCATTCAATTGAAAGCCATATGTGATGAAAAGTAATTAGATAAAAAAATAAAGTTCAGATTTCACTTAAAATAAATAATAATCTTTGAGTGAGCTTAGTTAAGACATACCGCTTCCTCTTCCAGCTTTTTCATCCTCCTCTCAGTCTTCATCTTGCCAGACCCCTTCCCATGGAACCGATGTGAGAGCTGCCGGAAAGCCTAGAGAAAGAATAGGGCTAGCGTGAAATATTCTCAATGAGCACCATTTACCTAGATTAAAAACAGCAATTGACACATTTGACAAAAATCATCATTCTACATGTCAATGATTTTAAGAGAATTTTAAATAACAATGTACCTCTTTGGGAGTGAGCTTCCGTCCAGATTCATCCACATACTCAATCTTGACATCTGGCTTGTAGGCGTCCTTCTCCTTGAAGTCCTGGGTGAAGCCTCTATATTCCTCCCTCCGACTGTACTTGTCATCTATCGTCCTAGAGTTGGAGAAACAAGGACAGAGTATTCCATGGAGGCTAACGGGTTTTCATACATTACACATGAGCAACCCAGGCTTTGAGCCCCAAAAGAAAAGTAAATTACTAAATACATGCCATTTTATTTATGTTGTAACTTTTGCAATGTGTTTGAGAAAGTGGTGATCATTTAACTAGCATATAAGCACAAAAAGTAAAGGTAGCTCACATCTTGTCCTCAATGCTGTAGTTATCATTGGGCAGGGCACCGGTAGGCGCACGGACACGGGATATCTTCTGCATTTGAGTGTCCAAGAGACCTAAGGGAGAGAAGAAGAGTATATGAGAGCATGAATGAAACTATGGAGATAGGAGACGAGAGGAATAAATAAAAAAACACTACGGTCCTTTTCTAAACAAATACTGTCAAAGTGGGGACGTCTACCCCCAATCTCTTACCCTTATTCTTACAGAGCGCCAAGGCAGCAGCCAGCCCAGAGTTGACAATGGGTTCTTCATCCAGGATGGTGGTCGAGGCTGTGGCAAACTACAAGATAGAAGTAAGAGGCAAGTCAAGCACACCCAGCGGACACGTTTTCACTTCAGTAGTTCAGGGGGAAAAAGCTTTGCGTATTCTTATGGGCCATGGTATGTTATTCTCTATATTACCTACTAGAGGACTCCAAAATGAGCACTACTGGTAAATGCATGGGAATATGCATGAGACTACAAGGCAGTAGGATGACTCACATCAGGCTGCTTCTGCTCCTCATCCACGTTGACGATGCTCCAGCCAACATTCTCATCCCCGTCGGAGTCTGAACCGCCAGCGCCATCTCTCTCCGCCTCCTGCTCGAAATCCTACAACAGAAGAATACAGTTTATACAAGAGACAAACCAGTGTTCAAGTGCAAACACACAGAGCTCATGGTTATTTCAATTCTCCTTACTGAGCACATTAGAATTGCTTCCTTGTTCATGAGGTGGTCATGTGCCAATTCTAATGAGGTACATTTTTTAAAATGAACAGTTAGCTATAGCCTGTCTCTTGCACTGTACCCACCATGATGTCCTCCTGGTCCTCTCGGTTTCCCGACAGGCCGTAGGTGGGGATGTCACCCAGAGTTCTGCAGAACTCAGAGGTGGCATTGAACACAATGTTCAGGTTGTTCTTGTCTTCATCGTCACTGTCGTCCCCTCTTGCAAGCCCTCGGACCTGCTCTGCCACCTGAGGGCCAAGAGTGAGAACCATGTTTAAACATTTATTGGTGATTAAATATCACAACAGATTTGTTAGTAATCCACTCAATATTGCGGTTTTCCATTGTCAAAGGAAATATCCTATCCAGTATAATGATCTTTGGCCACAGTGATATTCTAGCATCGTAAAGAGGAACAGCTCTGAACAGAATGCTCACACCTTTTCCCCAGAGTTTTTGAGCAGCTGTTTCTGTTTGAGTTTTCGTTGTTTCTCCAGCTGCTTTTGCAGCTCCTGCTCTGCCTCGTCCTCCTCCAGCACAGCCGGATCAGGGGGGGTGAAGTTCTCTGAAGGAAAAATAAAGAGTAAGTGTTGTCATAATATTGAAGTAAACCAGGCATGAGTGAACCAGACATGTACTTAGCTCATCACTAAACCACTAACAGATGTCTCTCTCACCATCGTCACTGATGTCCATGTCCGCCATCCTGATGTCATCTGACTGTTGGGGTACATCTAGTCCCGGTATGATGACACGCTCCTTCACCCCTTCCTGGCCCTCCTCATCCAACTGCTTGCGACCCCGACCCCGAGCCCTGAAGAAGAGAGAAAGAGTCAGACAAAAAAAAAAAAAAAGGCTACTCTGTCATTCATATTGAAGCTGATGGGAGCAGAACCTGGAGCCAAAGTCGGTGTTGCGTGTGTCGTCTAATTGGAGCTCATCAGGCAATGCCTTCTCCTTCTTCCTGATCTTCCTGACGCGCTGCTTGGTCTTCTTAAAGCCCACCTATAATAACAAAATAAGTAAGAACCTGTCTGTGAATAATGACAACAATTAACGATAACTCAGTGTGTGAACAATTTTCCAAAAACACACACACAGACTTAATATTCAAAAGAAAACACATTCAAGCAGTACATCTGAGACAAGAGCATATATATATATATATATATACAAAGGACAGCTTCCAAGGCCCTCTCCAGAGCACCCCCTACCCACAGCCCTCACCATCTCCTGGGGTGTGTAGTACTCTGAGGCAATAGCGAGAACAGGCATCTCCAGGGACTGGGCCTGGTTCCTCAGGGTCTCCCTGATGGCCTGGAGCTCCCGTTCCCGTTCCCCCTCAGCACAGCCCCCTTTGCTCAGCCGGAAACTCTTCTTCTTCTCTCCATCAATCTCCTCATCATACTTGCCCAGCACAGTACGCGGCTTGAACTGCAGAGGTGAACATTGGACAGTGAGATTGAATTAAGCGGTGAGTGTGACATAGAAGTATTTCAGAAATAATGAAAAACAAAGTTGACACTTCATGCCTTACCCTAACCATGTCATCCACACTCTCTCGTCCTTACCGTAACCATGTCATCCACACTCTCTCGTCCTTACCGTAACCATGTCATCCACACTCTCTCGTCCTTACCGTAACCATGTCATCCACACTCTCGTCCTCTTCATAGGCTTTGTAATCAGGCTTTTTCTTCTTCAACTCCACATTCTTCTCAGCATTTTCTTTATCCACCAGACCCACATTTACAAGAACATCGCCCCCCTCTTCATCAAGCACACCTGAAAGACACACAAAAGGGCAATGAGTGGGTGGGCATGTACCACTATGTTTATGATGTGGGTCTGGCTTAAGCATGGTCTTCATTAATATATTTGTGTGTTATTGGTAACATTTCAACCTGCTCTCACCTTTGTCTTGCAGTGTGAGAATGACAGTCTCCCCTTCATTAAATGACTCCATCTTGTGCTGGACAGTGAGACCCTTTAGGTCCCGGGAGCTGTAAGCGACCTATAACAAAGACACGCAGAAGAACATAAGACCTAGAGGCATTCTCTCACATCAGATCACTTAACGACTCAGTCTGCACAGAATCAAGACATAAAGTGCCTCCCTTAGGGGTAGTGACTTCACAGGGGGGGACTGGCATATTGCCTGAATGCTGTTTATATCTAGCTTGCAATCACACACACACCAGTAATTTAAGCAGTTGAGATATTCATCACACGAGAGCAGATTTTACCTTCTTGGTCTGTCCAAACTCCTCCTCCACCAGATTGCTCACACCAAACTCCTCATCCATCTCCTGCAGAAGCTTGGCCTATAGGGAAAGAAAGAAAATGAAGGAACCAATTAAAAACTGAGTACAAAATAACATCATGACTAATACACACAAACAGCTCCTTTCATCTCACAGCCCTCATCCTTCCCCTATGGTTCCCACCCTACTCACTCTCTTCTCTGCCAGTTCTTTCTCTTTGGACATCTTCCGGCTCCTCTCAACCCAGGCAACAGTGTCATCCAGCCAGTCTTCTTCTGCTAAGGTCTTCACTTTCCTGAAAATCACAGCAGGAGAGGAAGAGAAAAAGAAAATTAATTGGATCACTAACTACTATAGTCCAAGTTGGTGTACGTACAGCCTTCCTGCCGTTAGATCTTACCCCAGTTTCTTATTGAGGAGCCTCTTTTCCTTCAGAGCTGCCAGTTTCTCCCTCATCTCTTTCTGCTGTTTAATGTACACTGGGTTGATCGTCTCTGCAACAATTGGCTGCTCCTTCGTGCCGAGCTCTGGGGCAGCAGACAGGGAGGGGTGAGTCAGTAAAATTACAAATCAGCAAGTCTCACATGACCTTACTACTACAAACATGGTCATCTAGTTCTAGTCAGACAAGTAACATGGCTCAAGTTTGTCTCACCTTTAGTGGTGTCAGTCATTTCCAGAGGCTTCAGACCAAGCTTGGCCCTCAGCTTGCTGTTAGAAAGAAAACCGGGGAAGAGTTATTCAGAATTCACCATCATGAGTGCTCCTTCATTCAATGTCTGTGTCTTTCTCTTACTTTGTCTCTTCAATGGTAAGCGAGGCATCTCCACTTGCAGACTGTGGTGCAATTTCTAGAGGAAAATAACAATTGAAGTTAACACAGGAGAAAACCTGGCACCTTCGATGTCATATATGCAATAGGTCAGACTATATTTAAGCAATAAGGCCAGAGGGGGTGTGGTATATGGCCAATATACCACAGTTAAAGGCTGTTCTTAAGCACGACAATGTGGAGTGCCTGGATACAGCCCTTAGGCGTGGTATACTGGCCATATACCACAACCCCCCGAGGTGCATTATTGCCATTATAAAGTGGTTACCAACATAATTAGCAAAAATATGTTTTGTCATACCCATGGTATACATTCTGATATACCACGGCTGTCTGCCAATCATCATTCAGGACTCGAACCACCTAGTTTATAATTGAGTGTATTGCGCACTGATAGGACGTAGTTATGAATGTTTGTACGTGGAAATCTGCATGACTGATGTATTTACCTGTGCCCTCACATCCGGGCTCCACTTTTTCTTTCTTTACCCGAGGCTCCCCAGTACTCCTCTCCCCTTTACTGCGACCGTCTCTCTCGGAACCACGTACACTCCTTTCCTTCGATCTGGACCGTTTCCTTTTCTCCCGCTCTCGGTTGCCATCTCGTTCCTTGTCCCTCTCCCGGTCCTTATGACGGTGTTTTTTGTGTTCGCGGTGACCACGTTCTTCGGCATCCTTATCTTTATCACGGCCCTTTTCCTTGTGTTTTTTCGACGAACCCATCTTCCTTGTTATGTTCTGTAAAATTGCTTTCTAACTAGTTTTTAAAAAATACTACTAACTTTACCTGTCCGTATGCAACAGCTAACGTTTATATTCGCTAGCTAAGCTAACGTGCCAGCGATTGTTGACAGTCAGTAGACGATGAAGATATATTTTTTAAGTTATCTGGCTAGAGGAAAAACGTAAAACTATAGTCGAAAACATTGCTCGTAAAACCCCATCTCAGGGCAAGCTGCAACAAATTATTTAAGCAAGTGTTTACTTACGTGTGAACAAAAACACAAATCGCACTGGAAACGAGTGGACGACTTGAGAATGACCTTTTTAGATTTATTTCCGGGGTCAAATGAAACGTCACTTCAGAACAAAGACTTTTTGTTGTTGAATGAACTATGTGAGAAAACCGACTCCTGATACTTCCATCTGAAGTACACGAAGTGATTTCGTTTCCCCTAGGTTGTGTTGATGAATAAGTCAATTTGCAGGTAATATTTTTGAGTTATATTTGTGGTTTTGATGATAGCCCACTGTTGTGAAAATACCAACTTCACACTGTGACATTTTGTTTGACACAGTGAAGTAGAGTGAACTAGGCCAATGTTTTGTTGAAAATAAAAATAGAAGAGATTTTTTTTTTTTTTTTTTTTTCATTTGCAAGTCTCATGATATATGATAGTGTCATACAAAATCTATGACTGTTATTAAAAGGTTGTATTTTTGAGAATAGCCAGCACAATGGCACAATGGTATGGTTAAATTGTAAAAAGCCTATAACAACTACTTCTCAATTTCACATGAATAAATATGTTTCTATCTACATGTAAAATACAATTATTTATTTATTTGAACATCAAGCAAAAAATTCAACTGACAGTTGAATTGATTTTATTGGAATTGGAATGAAACAGACTTAAAATGTCTTGATGACATGTTCTGAGTAAATTAACTAACTTAAGCATCGAGGGTTGAAGCTATGGTCACTGCCCTAATGGCAGTGGTGGAAAAAGAGCCCAATTGTCAAAAAATATAAAATAAAACATTAATAGAAAATGACTCAAATAAAAGTGCAAGTCACACAGTAAAATACTACTTGAATAAGTCTAAAAATATTTGGTTTTAAATATACTTAAGTATCAAAAGTACATGTAATTGCTCAAATATACTTAATTATCAAAAGTATAAATATTCTCAAATTCCTTATATTAGGCAAACCAGGCGGCATGATTTTCTTGTTTTTTTAAATGTACAGATAGCCAGGGGCTTACTACAACACTCAGACAATATTTACAAACAAAGCATTTGTATTTAGTGAGTCCGCCAGATCAGAAACAGTAGGGAGGATCAGGGATGTTCTTTTGATAAGTGCATGAATTGAACCATTTTCCTGTCCTGCTAAGAATAAAAAATGTAACGAGTACTTTTAGGTGTCAAGGAAAACATGGAATAAAAAGTACATTATTTTCTTTAGGTATGTAGTGGAGTAAAAGTTGACAAAACATAAATAGTCAAGTAAAGTACAGATACCCCCAAAAACTACTTAAGTAGTACTTTAAAGTATTTGTACTTAAGTACTTTACACCACAGCCTAATGGCCGTGGTCTGATGCCCCACCCTTTTACAGTTTCTTCAGCATGGTGAGGGTGGACTCTGCAGCCTCCTCCATAGTGTGAGCATCTCTTTAGGGTTTCGCTTATGAACCAGCAGCACAGAGCTGTAAGCACAAGGCTTCTCCCTCTCTGTTTCTGGGAGATCAAAGGTATAAAATCCAGGGTGATGGATGGGGGCCACCCCAAGTCTGTGGAGGCACATGCCCAGATACACATCATCGATGGGGAACAGATGCACCCTCTCTGACACCTGTCTCAGACGCATAGCAAGTGCACCAGAGTACACCACTCCTCCTCCACCAGCATATGGTGGGTATGCACCTTTGTAAAAACTCTCTGAGATATAGTATTTGGTGGTTGGCTGTCGGTTTGGCATTGCATTCTGAATTACATCCCCCACAAACAAATCCTTTATCTTCTCAGTTTTGTTCCTATCTGCGCTCCACATGCCGTTCTCCTCCCTCTGTTTATGCAGGTAGTCCAGGAGGGAACTTGTCCTAACAAAAACATCATCATCACCCTTGAAGACAAACTGTGCCCCTGGACAGTGGTTCTGAAGCCAATGCCAGAAAAGCAGATCTTTCAGGGTCAGGTTAAAGAAAGTGTCCCTGAAGTCCCACTGCAGGATGTCCCCATACTGCTGGCTCTCCAGCATCAGGAGGCCCCCAAGGTCTGGGTGAGGGCCCGTTGTCGAGTCCTGTCTACCCAGCAGAAATACTGTACGCACCAGCCCACCTCTCCCCCCGAGCTCCCCCTTCACCCAGCCACTTCTCCCCCATGTTTCCCGGATAGCCTGCCTGTTCTCAAAGTTACCCACCTGGGATTTGATGGCCATTAGCAGCATAGGTAGCTCCGGCCCAGTGCTTTCATTGCCAGCACACACTCTGGGCTGGTTCATGAGGAAGGGGTACACCCTGCAATGCATGGACTGGACAAATGCCCTCATCTGCTCTGGCAGGGTATTGAAGTCAGGTAGGTGAGGCAGCCAGCACTTGTCTGGGCCACAGTCTGAGGAGACCTCCATCTCTGGTGGCTGAGTGCTAAGCCTTGTGATCATACCTGCAGTTGAGTTGCCCCTCAAAATGGGGTTATGGTGCCGGTCCCAGAGATGCTGAAGCTGGTTCCACAAAGCACTGTCCTCCAGGCGAAGGTTCCAGAAGGGGCCCAGGGGATGGGAGGCCAGTGCCCCAGAGTTGGCAGAGACCCCTGGGGCAACAAAGTGGACAGGTAGGTGGGGAGGGGAGTAGGATATGGATACAAATATGGACACCATGATATAAACCAGGAGATGTCCCATCATCACACAGGGCATGAGGCAGAGGCACAAGATCGTTCCATTGCATCGGCATCGGGCCATTGGCTGCTGTATGTAGTAGGACATGAATAGAAAGAATGAAGAGAGAGAGAGAAATAGAGGAGAGGGGGGGTTAGCTACTCACCGGCAAAAAAAAACATGAGCATATAAACTGGTTAAATGAAGAGCATAAGTATTTATCAAAATGAGGTACTTTGTTTTATTAATGTGAGACCAATAAGGGGATACAGCCAGTCATAACTAGAGGCAACTGCAGGTCTCTGAGGGCCAGTGTCCTAGGTGATGCTCCAGAGAGGCTTGTTATCTGTGCTTGGCCAAGGACTCAGAGCATCACACAGCCCAAGATATTTACATCATGTACCTTTCAACACAACATTGATTAGGAAACCTGAAGGTATACCGTGTTTCCTATTCCTCTAAAAGTTGGTGAAAATAAACGAACAAACATCCAGTTACCAGAGATATAACAACTTCCATGTAATACTCGTTTCAAGGTTATTAACCCACATAGTTTTGTCTACATTTTGCTATTGTGAATGTATGTTTGCCATCATGAACCCCCCAAAAGATCAACAATCACATACAACTTAGAGGTTATAATGAATACATTAGGAATAATATCCAAAAGACAAAATGTAGATCTACATTATTAGCTAAAATAAGGTTTCCATTACAACCGATTACATTAGCATACTGTTGTTCATTTTATAACAAGACTAAGGTCAGGAGTAACTTACAAAAAGTACTGTAGGCTCAGGCGTGGAGAAGACGTGAGTATCAGTAGAGGAAAGAAAACGTTATTGAAGATCCATCATTTTGACTATTCGATCCTCTTATGCTTTTCTGCTCCTTTAGTGATGGCTGTAGATTAGGTTTACAGTAGGCGTCTTCTAAGAAGTCGAATACATAATAAACTAATATTAAACATTGAATTAGAAAATGAACAGCAGCAAAGTACAATAATCGAGCAAGCTGCATAGGTTGTTCATAGGCTAGTCAACATCCCAAGATTTAAGAAAATCATGACGCCTCATTTATCCATTGGTAGGAAAAGGAAAACCAAAATTGCCCATATTCTTTCCTACCGTCCCATTGAGTTGAATCAAAATAATTAAATGAATTCTTAGCTTTGGTTAGCATTGTGTTCAATAGGTATCATTCATAGAGCTTGAAGAATGCAGGAGAAGCTCCGCAGGTGAATTCACCACAAGTCAGCATTTGCACGTAAGTCATGGATGGATGGCAACAAGGTAGAAGACAAACCACACCCATAGGCCTACGACATCTGTCACGAGGGTTTGAAATATGAGGCCACCACAAACACAAACAGTCAAATTCCTCCAAGCAGTAGGCTTATTGTAAAAATCATGGTATTTACAAATCACAGACCACATAGTTCCGTTCAGCATAGCTGTTTAACATATACATTCAGATTTACATTGTTCTGATTGCAGATTTGTATTTGACTATATGGTTTGATTGATGGATATAGACAAAAAAAGGGCAGCTTCATAATAATATATCATACTTTTTAGAGGACATCAGCCTATAGAGGAAAACATGTCTGCAATTATAAGGTCATAGGCTAAGTTGAGTTTGAATGTAAAAGATTACTTCAAAATTGACTTATTTTCTCATGAAATGGAATGTGAACATATAGCCTACTGCCTCAAGCTTCACCACTCTCTCTCTTTAGTTTTACACACACGGAAAACACACATTGTACAAACCTGAATAAAACTCCCTCCCTCTAAGGCCATTTTAGTTTTAGCACTGTCGTGTTAACTGCATTGAGGGACACCTGTATCAGTAGAATTTCTCTACCCCTTGATTCCTTGCCGGTCTATGGCCCTCCCTCCTCTCGCCCTGTCCCTTTTGCTCACCGAAACCTGCCATGGCCGACTCCCTCTCTTCCCTGACATCATCAGTTTGTATGCAACGATGGAACTAAAGTTTGACCAAGGACAGAGGTCCTTGGCAAGGCAACATCAAGTGTTTCCCAGTTTCAGTATGCCTGTACCTGTCTACTATTGTTGGCTGGAGAGGCTGTTGTCACACAGACCACATGCAGTGGATGTGAGTCCCAGAGTGGGGCTGCTGATTGATCTGCCCCCAGGGTACCTAATCACACCACCCTGCCTCCCAACCAACACTTATGTAATGGTGAACAGGGTGTATCCGGGTTCAGTGAAAATCTGATTCATCAATGGCAATCTGACAGTCCCACTGACTGTATAATGTAACTGTTCGATAATTTCCAAATTGGCACTCATGGCTTGAATGTCCAACAGTCACTGGGGAGAGAGCAGCAGCCTCTGTGCTTCTTCAGAGTATCACTCACTAATGTGCCGTTATATTGATAAAGTCTTTTTTGTGTTGATTTCACCTTTCACCTTCACATGTGCACATTTCCAGTCAACAAAGTCCACAATATATACACTGAGTGTACAAAATATTAGGAACACCTTCCTAATATTGAGTTGCACCCCCTTTTGCCCTCAGAACAGCCTTCATTCACCGGGGCATGAAGTACCATGTGTCAAAAGCGTTCCACAGGGATGCTGGCTCATGTTGACTCCAATGCTTCCTACAGTTGTGCCAAGTTGGCTGGATGTCCTTAGTGGTGGACCATTCATGATACACATGGGAAACTGTTGAGCGTGAAAAAGAAGCATTGCAGTTCTTGACACAAATTGGTGCGCCTGGCACCTACTACCATACCTCGTTCAAAGGCACTTACATATTTTGTCTTGCCCATTCACCCTCTGAATGGCACACATACACAATCCATGTATCAATTGTCTCAAGGTTTAAAACAACCTTCTTTAACCTGTCTCCTCCCTGTCATCTACACTGATTGAAGTGGGTTTAACAGGTGACATAAACTAATAACTAATGTTTTGTATGCTCAGTGTATATATACTGAACAAAAATATAAATGCAACATGTAAAGTGTTGGTCCCATGTTTCATGAGCTGAAATAAAAGATCCCAGAAATGTTCCATAAGCACAAAAAGCTTATTTCTCAAAAATGTTGTTCACAAATTTGATTACATTATTGAGCATTTCTCCTTTTCCAAGATAATCCATCCACCTGGCAGGTGTAGCATATCAATAAGTTGATTAAACAGCATGATGATTACACAGCTGCACCTTGTGCTGAGGACAATAAAAGGCCACTCTAAAATGTGCGGTTTTGTCACACAACACAATGCCACAGATGTCTCAAGTTTTTAAGGAGCGTGCAATTGGCATGCTGACTGCAGGAATGTCCACCTGAGCTGTTGCCAGAGGAATGAGTGTTCCTTTCTCTACCATAAGTCGCCTCCAACATCGTTTTAAAGAATTTGGCAATACGTCCAACCGGCCTCACAACCGCAGACCACTTATAACCACGCTAGCCCAGGACCTCCACATCTGGCTTCTTTACCTGCGGGATCGTCTGAGACCAGCCACCCGGACAGCTGATGAAACTGAGGAGTATTTCTGTCTGTAATAAATCTCTTTTGTGAGGAAAAACTCATTCTGATTGGCTGGGCTTGGCTCCCAAGTGGGTGGGCCTATGCCCTCCCAGGCCCACCCATGGCTGCGCCCCTGCCTAGTCATGTGAAATACATAGATTAGGGCCTCATTTATTTATTTAAATGGACTGATTGCCTTATATGAACTGTAACTCAGTAAAATAGTTGAAATTGTTGCATTTTGCATTTATATTTTTGTTCAGTATAGATATGGATTTTTCATGTGTGTGCCATTCATACATAAAAAGTCATACTAGAAAGTATTGTCACAACAGATTCACATGGTTTGATGTAAAAAAAAATGTATTCCAATAAACGGTTCTGGTTTTTCATATTTTCCAGAAATTATACACAGTGGATGATTTTATATTCCAGCGATCTGTTTTTGTCCTGCACATGTTTTGGAGTGGCTGCAGAATCATTATCCTCTCCATTTTACTTGTCCTTCATATACAATGGGTAGATGATTCTCATAACATACAGCATTGTAATCCTGTAATCAACCATTAATATTGTTGGTATTAACATCACTGATTATTATTGTCGCTGAACAGCAATATCACAGTTTCTTTATCACAGTAAGTTGTAGGACAGAAGAATGTTCTCAAACATAAAGATTCTCCCCCTGAGCCATCAATTATGAACAGGGTGAAAACCATACAGTTTGTATGCGTGTGCACACGGTCATACTGATATAGATCAACACATTTACATTTGAGTCATTTAGTGGAATGCTCTTATGTAGAGCAACTTACAGGAGATATTAGAGTTAAGTGCCTTGCTCAAGGGCACACACATAGATTTTTCATCTTGTTTTTTCATCTAGCGACCTTTCGGTTACTGGCCCAATGCTTTTAACCGCTAGGCTACCTCATGCCACATCCTTTCTCATGCACCATGGCATTGAGCAGGTACACTGCAGTCTGGATTGATCAGAGGAAATATAAGCAGGGTAGAGAACATGCATGTCCAGATCGTATCAGTTGTTCTTAGTAAAATTCACAACTTTCCATCAGCTGAATGTGATGCTCTGATCACGCCTGCCTAACAAAGCAGCATCATATTAATCACATTGCACTCCATACAAAGATCACTGATCAAAGGTCCAGGAAGATTAAACTGTACATACAGGGAAGGGGACCCATTACTACAATATGAAAATAGTATTATCTGTTCATGAGAATCAATTGTTCAACGGGTTGGACAAAATGAGAGTGTTACAACAGAGTCATCAGAGGCTGTCGGAACTGACCTTTTGATCTCCCAAGGATGCAGAGCAACAGGGTGAGAACACTACAGAACAGTTCTGATAGTTTCCCCACATCTTATGGACAGTTCTTACCCTCCTCATTAATAAAGGAGGATGTCTCTCATTTGTCATTTTTCCATCAGACGGTTATCAGCATCATCCTAGATGTCAATATTTGGAACAGGAAATAAGAGAACAGTAGAAAACAAGCATTCAATACATACATGAATAGATGTAAAATCACACAAATCATCAATTCACAGATTTACAAGTTCCAAGGAAATCATACAACATATCTTTGTTTAAATTGTTTGCTTCTTTTCATGTGCAAACTACAAATGGAAGATTCTTTACTCATCACGTGACAAGTTCTGTATTAAGTCCTTTGCGTTGCGTGAACTACAGGGAGAATGTTCAAGAAGCAGTCAGAGATTAAAGTGACGTCTATACAGCTTTTATTTTCTTTATCTAATGTATGACTAATAATTTTACCTCAGGGAAGCTTCTGAATTGTGTGGATGCCTGCTTTGCGTAAGCCCTGCATCTCTTTGACAAGGCTCATTCACAAAAGATCCCATTAGAAAGATGTAATTCAGATTAACTTAAAAGAACTGCAGGAAGAGAAACTCATTGTGGAGGTCACAGTGGAGTACGGCGTGTTGACACACAGCACACCTATAGTGAGGTCTGGTGAGTGATTGAATAATACAGAGCAAAACTAAGCGCAGCTGGAGGTCATTGTTTCGGAAATACCTGGTAAAGGTAAGATGACTGGATGTGCTTCTTCCAGACATCAACAGTCAAGAACTCACTCAGATGCACGTACACACAAATGTGTGCACGTCATGAACAAACAGAAATGTAGAAAAATATAGATCAACACATCATTACAAAGTAGGCAGGAAAAAATTCCCAGAATCAATTACGTATTTAGAGACCAAACTATTTAACTGCAAAATGAATATGAATGGATGTTACATTGCTTTGGAAGACCAAACTATACACAGCTTAACCAAAGGCATTCTTGGTTTTAAGATTTCAGATTTCTTGCATTTCTTACCTAATGTGTTTACAAATTTGGAAAAAGGGCTACTGGCAGTCTTTCCACCAAAATGTGTTGAGGGAAATTATGCTTTTATAGCAAAACACTTATAGCATAAACTGATTCAGGTTGAACCTCTTCATCCTATTGAACACTTATATGAAAGCCATAATCTCAAGTACAAAAGTTCAAGTTTTAAACACACATATTGTTGTTCTGGTGTTTTTTTAAATTTATTTATTTTTTAATTTTACCCCTTTTTCTCCCCAATTTCGTGGTATCCAATTGTTGTAGTAGCTACTATCTTGTCTCATCGCTACAACTCCCGTACGGGCTCGGGAGAGACGAAGGTTGAAAGTCATGCGTCCTCCGATACACAACCCAACCAAGCCGCACTGCTTCTTAACACAGCACACATCCAACCCGGAAGCCAGCCGCACCAATGCGCCGGAGGAAACACCGTGCACCTGGCCACCTTGGTTAGCGTACACTGCGCCCAGCCCGCCACAGGAGTCGCTGGTGCGCGATGAGACAAGGACACCCCTACCGACCAAGCCCTCCCTAACCCGGGCGACGCTAGGCCAATTGTGCGTCGCCCCACGGACCTCCCGGTCGCGGCCGGTTACGACAGAGCCTGGGCGCGAACCCAGGGACTCTGATGGCACAGCTGGCGCCTTTCTGGTGTTTTTTACAGCAGCAACACGCTAGGTTTTGTCTAGCCAATCACAGAGCACCCTCATCAAACTGAAACCTTTGGTATGTCTTGAGGTTGGGGACGAACTAGTTCTTTCTGCACCTAAATCAAATGAAACAACCATCTATAGGGGTCAAATAATCAGACAAGTGTGTGTGAACACCAAGAGATCGTTAATATAATCTATGTCCACATGTCATACATAACAGCACCTTAATAGATCATAATTTGCAATAATGATCAGTAAATCTAAAATTTGTGAAAGGGAACCAAGGCATAGTCAGATAGACAGGAACTCATGGGCGACTTAACAACCCTCCGTATTAAATACAAGGATGGGTCTAACCTTAAGGACCAAGGCTGAGAACTATAACCAAAATGCAGGAAGAGTGGGATTCACAGTGTACTCAATGATAAAGCTTTGTTATCGTTTTCACAGATGAAATCAATATTTCTAAAAGAACAATGCATAGTATTGTAGTAAAAGAGATTCAAACCTATAGAGGCAGATAGGAGCACAGAGCAGACACTGTAGGGCTAAAGAAGGGATAAGGCGTCACGTCAGAAGATAAGAGTAAAAGGGGCATCATTTTAAGTCTGCTACAAAGGATTGCCCCTTTCTGTTATCCTGAGCACTGTATAACATTGTATACAGCTGGGCTCTCCAACCCTGTTCCTAGAGAGCTACCGTCCGGTAGGTTTTCTCTACAACCCGAATCTAGCGCACCTGATTCCAATAATTAGCTGGTTGATATCCTACTTATCCTACTCCTCCTCTTTTCCTCTGGGGATGTAGAGGTGAATCCAGGCCCTGCAGTGCCTAGCTCCACTCCTATTCCCCAGGCGCTCTCTTTTGATAACTTCTGTAACCGTAATAGCCTTGGTTTCATGCATGTTAACATTAGAAGCCTCCTCCCTAAGTTTGTTTTATTCACTGCTTTAGCACATTCTGCCAACCCGGATGTTCTAGATGTGTCTGAATCCTGGCTTAGGAAGACCACCAAAAATTCTGAAATTTTCATCCCAAACTACAACATTTTCAGACAAGATAGAACTGCCAAAGGGGGCGGTGTTGCAATCTACTGCAAAGATAGCCTGCAGAGTTCTGTCCTACTATCCAGGTCTGTACCCAAACAATTTGAACTTCTACTTTTAAAAATCCACCTCTCTAAAAACAAGTCTCTCACTGTTGCCGCCTGCTATAGACCGCCCTCTGCCCCCAGCTGTGCTCTGGACACCATATGTGAACTGATTGCCCCCCATCTAACTTCAGAGCTCGTGCTGATAGGCAACCTAAACTGGAACATGCTTAACACCCCAGCCATCCTACAATCTAAGCTTGATGCCCTCAATCTCACACAAATTATCAATGAACCTACCAGGTACCTCCCCAAAGCCGTAAACACGGGCACGCTCATAGATATCATCCTAACCAACTTGCCCTCTAAATACACCTCTGCTGTCTTCAACCAAGATCTCAGCGATCACTGCCTCATTGCCTACATCCGTAATGGGTCAGCGGTCAAACGACCTCAACTCATCACTGTCAAACGCTCCCTGAAACACTTCAGCGAGCAGGCCTTGCTAATCGACCTGGCCGGGGTATCCTGGAAGGATATTGATCTCATCCCGTCAGTAGAGGATGCCTGGTTCTTTTTTTTTAAATGCCTTCCTAACCATCTTAAATAAGCATGCCCCATTTAAGAAATTTAGAACCAGGAACAGATATAGTCCTTGGTTCTCCCCAGACCTGACTGCCCTTAACCAACACAAAAACATCCTATGGCGTTCTGCATTAGCATCAAACAGCCCCCGTGATATGCAGCTTTTCAGGGAAGCTAGACAAAATTATACACAGGCAGTTAGAAAAGCAAACGCCAAGCAGAAGTTTGCTTCCTGCAACACTAACTCAAAAAAGTTCTGGGACACTGTAAAGTCCGTGGAAAATAAGAACACCTCCTCCCAGCTGCCCACTGCACTGAAGATAGGAAACACTGTCACCACTGATAAATCCACTATAATTGAGAATTTCAATAAGCATTTTTCTACGGCTGGCCATGCTTTCCACCTGGCAACCCCTACCCCGGTCAACAGCACTGCACCCTCCACAGCAACTCGCCCAAGCCTTCCCCATTTCTCCTTCTCCCAAATCCAGTCAGCTGATGTTCTGAAAGAGCTGCAAAATCTGGACCCCTACAAATCAGCCAGGCTAGACAATCTGGACCCTTTCTTTCTAAAATTATCTGCTGAAATTGTTGCCACCTCTATTACTAGCCTGTTCAACCTCTCTTTCGTGTCGTCTGAGATTCCCAAAGATTGGAAAGGAGCTGCGGTCATCCCCCTCTTCAAAGGGGGGGACACTCTTGCCCCAAACTGCTACAGACCTATATCTATCCTACCCTGCCTTTCTAAGGTCTTCGAAAGCCAAGTCAACAAACAGATTACCGACCATTTCGAATCTCACCATACCCTCTCTGCTATGCAATCTGGTTTCAGACCTGGTCATGGATGCACCTCAGCCACGCTCAAGGTCCTAAACGATATCTTAACCGCCATCGATAAAAAACATTACTGTGCAGCCATATTCATTGACCTGGCCAAGGCTTTCGACTCTGTCAATCACCGCATCCTCATCGGCAGACTCGACAGCCTTGGTTTCTCAAATGATTGCCTCGCCTGGTTCACCAACTACTTCTCTGATAGAGTTCAGTGTGTCAAATCGGAGGGTCTGCTGTCCGGACCTCTGGCAGTCTCTATGGGGGTGCCACAGGGTTCAATTCTTGGACCGACTCTCTTCTTTGTATACATCAATGATGTCGCTCTTGCTGCTGGTGAGTCTCTGATTCACCTCTACGCAGACGACACTATTGTGTATACTTATGGCCCTTCTTTGGACACTGTGTTAACAACCCTCCAGGCAAGCTTCAATGCCATACAACTCTCCTTCCATGGCCTCCAATTGCTCTTAAATACAAGTAAAACTAAATGCATGCTCTTCAACCGATCACTGCCTGCACCTGCCCGCCTGTCCAACATCACTACTCTGGACGGCTCTGACTTAGAATACATGGACAACTACAAATACCTAGGTGTCTGCTTAGACTGTAAACTCTTCTTCAAGACCCACATCAAACATCTCCAATCCAAAGTTAAATCTAGAATTGGCTTCCTATTTCGCAACAAAGCATCCTTCACTCATGCTGCCAAACATACCCTTGTAAAACTGACCATCCTACCAATCCTCAACTTCGGCGATGTCATTTACAAAATAGCCTCCAATACCCTACTCAACAAATTGGATGCAGTCTATCACAGTGCCATCCGTTTTGTCACCAAAGCCCCATATACTACCCACCATTGCGACCTGTACGCTCTTGTTGGCTGGCCCTCGCTTCATACTCGTCGCCAAACCCCCTGGCTCCATGTCATCTACAAGACCCTGCTAGGTAAAGTCCCCCCTTATCTCAGCTCGCTGGTCACCATAGCATCACCCACCTGTAGCACGCGCTCCAGCAGGTATATCTCTCTGGTCACCCCCAAAACCAATTCTTTCTTTGGCCGCCTCTCCTTCCAGTTCTCTGCTGCCAATGACTGGAATGAACTACAAAAATCTCTGAAACTGGAAACACTTATCTCCCTCACTAGTTTTAAGCACCAGCTGTCAGAGCAGCTCACAGATTACTGCACCTGTACATAGCCCACCTATAATTTAGCCCAAACAACTACCTCTTTCCCTACTGTATTTATTTATTTTATTTATTTATTTAGCTCCTTTGCACCCCATTATTTTTATTTCTACTTTGCACATTCTTCCACTGCAAATCTACCATTCCAGTGTTTTACTTGCTATATTGTATTTACTTTGCCACCATGGCCTTTTTTTGCCTTTACCTCCCTTATCTCACCTCATTTGCTCACATCGTATATAGACTTGTTTCTACTGTATTATTGACTGTATGTTTGTTTTACTCCATGTGTAACTCTGTGTCGTTGTATGTGTCGAACTGCTTTGCTTTATCTTGGCCAGGTCGCAATTGTAAATGAGAACTTGTTCTCAACTTGTCTACCTGGTTAAATAAATATGAAATAAATAAAAATAAATAAAAAATAAGCTGAATCGGGTTAGTTACAACTGTGGTTGGAGCCCCACAGGAGGGTATCTCTCTAGGAACAGTGTTGGAGAGCCCTGGTATACAGAAACATGGTATAGCTGAAAACAGCTTGAGGAAATAAACGGATCAGGAAGAACAAATGAAATGAAGACCAGGATGGATGCATGAATGGATAGATAAAGATAGATGAGCCGATAAACAGGAAGACAGACAAGGCAGATAAAGGCATGGATACTATCTAAAGATTAGGATTGTTGAACTTTGAAACACGGATACTATCTAAACATTAGGATAGTTCAACTTTGTATTACATTTTCATACACAACCAAATAGTTTGGCTGTGGACCTCAAAAGTCCACAGTTTGGCAATCACTGGATTTAATTAATTCAATATAAATCAATAAACTGGTCTAAAAATACAAAAAAAAATTAAAACAATAATTATTTAGGCCATGGATGAAATGGAAACGTTGGATTGTCTTTCTGTCTCATCTTTCAAGTCTGATTTTCATTACTAGTGTATGTTTCACAATTGCAAGAAATGATCAAGAGTATTTTCTATATTCCCTCTGTCGTCTTGATTTCCTTCTCTGTAATTCATGTTAAATTTGAACACATACGTATAGAATGTATATATTTTTAAGTTGAATTTAAGCAGTGACAAACAATACAAAATAAATGACAAAACGTATAAATAAAAATAAATACTCTGTAATGGTAAACATGTACAGGCAAAATATTCCACAAACGAGGAGAACACTCAAAGAATATCTTGGTGCAGTTTTGTCTTAATTTAAGCACACACCTATGTACCCTCTTAGAAATAAACCTGCTATCTGGAACCTTAAAGGGTTCTTCGGCTGTCCCCATAGGATAATCCTTTGAAGAACACTTTTTGGTTCCGGGTAGAACCAAAAAGGGTTCTACATGGAACCCAAAAGGGTGGAGGGGGGAGACAGCTAAAGAACCCTTTTGGAACCCTTCTTTCTAAGAGTGTAGGGTTCATCTTCTTATATCTTTCCAACCATCGTCTGTTGGAAAGACAACATGGATAGATCCATGACTAAGTCCAGTTCAGTAACAGTCTGCTGAATCTGTTCAACGTTGCCTGTGTATCATTGCTGCTTCTATTTACCATCCTTCTATTGACACCAGCTCTGGTTTCATCCACAGTGTTGTAGGTTTCTGATTTCAACCCATTTCTCTAAGAATTGGCACAATTAAATCCGCTCACTCCTCCACCCGTCACACTATATTGAACAATTCTCACAAGAGTAAAAAAAAAATGACATTGACATTTACAATCCAGTTAGGAAAGACAGAACTAAACCAACAATATGGCAAGATCAGCTGTCCTCTGGGACTGTGTCACTTCAGTTGAGAGGCAATATTCTAAACGACCAAACATTTTGATGGGTAAAATGCATTGGAATGACCTTTCTGGAGCTATGTATAGGGTTATCATAGTTTAATGGTGGGGTGTCACTATAGTTGTTTCTATTCTGGTTCTGCATGCATTATTGATTTTGTAAATGGACTTGTGTCAGACCAGGACTCATTGCACTTCCTTGGTTTCTGTAATGCTATAAACCACAAGCATCAAATGAGTCATCTGATCACAGTGGATAATTGGAGATAATATTTACATGTTTAAGTCATATAGCAGATGCTCTTATCCAGTGCAACTTACAGGAGAAATTAGGGTTAAGCTCCTTGCTCAAGGACACATCAGAATATTTTTCACTGAGTCAACTCTGAGATTCTAACCGGTGACCTTTCGGTTAATGGCCCAACGCTCTTAACCGCTAGGCTACCTGCTCCCTTATCTGCCAGATATCTAAGCATTGTATAAAAATGGTCAAAATTACAAATGGAATTGGATGAGGATCAGGTTGGCCAGAAATGAGACTATTTATAAAATAACCAATCAAATTATATCTCCCATAATCTATAGAAGTGCACTATTTCAATCATCAATTCATCATCTATGCCAATAGGGACAATCTGTTAATCAGTGTTCCCTTCTTGATCATTCTACCTTTCATTTCTCCTTCACAAAACTATGGCTCGCCCAATGCGGGTTTCATCCATCCCTCAATTCTGTCCCTCTAATCAGTCTCCCACTCTCAGACCTGGGTCTCCAGGCCGCTGAGTTTGGGGGTCAGGATGCGAGGAGTGACCCCGGAATTGAGGTCCCTCTCAAACTCCAGTAGCTGACCCATGAAGTTGAGGTTAGGAGACACCACAGGACGACGGCCCCGCACGTACTTGTAGGCATCCGTCATGGTCATCAGGGTGTGCTTCATCAGGTAGGCGATGATGATGGTTGCCGAGCGGGACACGCCTGCTTGACAGTGAACCAACACTCCACGCCCACTCTGGTGTGCCTCCTCTGTGCATAAAAAGAGGTGGCTATCAGATCGCTAAAATTCATCAAATACACAGCTTTTTCTGGATCTGACTCTCCAGTTCTCCCATCTTCCCGTTTGATCCATTTATAGCTCCCTAACTGTCTCCCCAGTCAAAAACGTTGAAATAGGAGATCGAGATCAGAGGAAAAACTTAACATATGAATCATCATGATCCTTACCTTATCTGACTGCTAAAATACTTCAAGTGTCAAATATTCTAAGCTCAGAGAGAAAAAGACTGAAAGACAAGAACGAGGATAGAGAGTGCCGTAGAACATGAAAGTAAATATTGTTCAACTCACCAATGAACTCAAACACCTCTTCAAAGTACTGACGCAGGTTCTGCTTGCTGTTGTCGGTAGCCGGCAGTCGTTTGTAGTGTATCAGGCTGGAGCCGAGGTGATAGAGGGGCAGGTGTGTGGTGACGTTGACCACATAGCCGATGTTGAGACGCAGCAGTAGGTCCAGGTCCTGGGCGTCCCTCTCGTTGCCCAGGAAAAGGAAGGGCAGGATGGGGCTCACCACCGCATTCTCCACGTCAGGGGTCATCCCAGTCTCATCTGACAGGGAAGCCGGGAGCGAGGAGGAGAGCGGCAGAGTGAGGTGCACTGGGATAGGAGAGGGCAACACAACACAGTGAGAGATTGCTGTTAGAAAGGACAATTTCATTTGATTTGGATCACTGGCTGACATGCATTCACCCTGAAGCATGCCAACATAGATCAAGCATTGGAGACAGAAAGAGTTATGAAGAGATGTGTGAATGAAGGAGAGACAATGAAAGTGTACAATTTATCTCATTTATAGTTCTTGTTTGAGCATGAGTATCATTGGCGTTCACTTTACACACGCAGGGCAAAGAAGTATGCAGCTCTGAGGAATTGCTCAAATGCTTACATAAATTCATACATATTCTCCTAACAGGAAGAGGGAAAGGTACAGACATGAAAAGATGTCTGAAACTACTCTCTTCATTCTATACTGTATGTCATCAACACATCCTGCACTCACTTAATGGAGTGGGAGGAGGCTGGAGTTAAGTAACTATTAAGAATAGAGAATACATTATAGCTTTTTGGGTCTTCATCATTTAAACGAGTACAGCTTAATCTCCCACTGACAGGGTTCAGCGTCAGTGACACCATTTCCCTTAGGAAAAAATAACATTCATTCAGCTATTCTAATCTCCCCCTCTTATCAGCGCTCTTCTCCATTTCTCTCTTCTCTGTCTCTTTTTTTCTCCAGAGCCTAGGCTATAATTAACAGTCATTATCCCCAGGTTCCTCTTAAATCACCAACATGTTAGAACACCATAACATATAAATAGAGATAGGCAGGGGATTTAAAAGAAAGGGAAGCAGGGAAAGGTAGAAGAAAGAGACAGTAATGAGAATAGGAGGAAAGAGATTTACTGAAACAAATGGTAATTTCTGCAGTCAGACATGAAAGCTGGTTTATCCATTGGGGATTTTTTTTACTGAAACTATCTAAGTGTCCATAACTTTCTGTCAAAAATGTACAACAGTCCAAAACCATCAGAAGTAAACTATATGTACAAAAGTGTGTGGACACCCCTTCAAATTAGTGTATTCAGCTATTTCCGCCAGATCCATTGCTGACAGGTGCAATCTCCATAGACAAACATTGGCAGTAGAATGGCCTTACTGAATAGCTCAGTGACTTTCAACGTGGCACTGTCATAGGATGCCACCTTTCCAACAAGTCAGTTCGTCAAATTTCTGCCTTGCTAGAGCTGCCCTGGTCAACTGTAAGTGCTGTTATTGTGAAGTGGAAGCGTCTAGGAGCAACAACAACTCAGCTGCGAAGTGGTAGGCCACACAAGCTCACAGAATGAGACCGCCGAGAGCTGAAGCACGTAGTACGTATAAATCGTCTGTCCTCGGTTGCAACACTCACTACAAAGTTCCAAACTGCCTTTGCAAGCAACGTCAGTACAATAACTGTACACCGGGGGCTTCAGAAAATGGGTTTCCATGGCCGAGCAGCCGCATACAAGTCGAAGATCACCATGCGCAATACCAACCGTCCGCTAGAGTGGTGTAAAGCTCGTGGCGAGCTTGGACTCCGGAGCAGTGGAAATGCGTTCGCTGGAATGATGAATCCCGCTTCACCATCTGGCAGTCTGACAGATAAGTCTGGGTTTGGCGGATGCCAGGAGAACGCTACCTGCCCCAATGCATAGGACCAACTAGGAGGAATAATGGTCTGGGGATGTTTTTCATGGTTCGGGCTCGGCCCCTTAGGGAAATATTAACTCAACAGCATACAATCACATTCTAGACGATTCTGTGCTTCCAACTTTGTGGCAACAGTTTGGGGAAGGTCCTTTCCTGTTTCAGCATGACATTTCCCCCATGCACAAAGCGAGGTCCATACAGAAATGGTTTGTCGAAATCGATGTGGAAGAACTTGACTGGCCTGCACAGAGCCCTGACCTCAACCCCATCGAACACCTTTGAGATGAATTGGAACGCCGACTGCAATTCAGGCCTAATTGCCCAACATCAGTGCCCGATCTCACAAATGCTCGTGGCTGAATGGAAGCAAGTCCCCACAGCAATGTTCCAACATCTAGTGGAAAGTCTTCCCAGAAGAGTGGAGGCTATTATACCAACAAAGGGGGGGACCAAATCATTCCATGATTTTGGAATGAGATGTTTGACGAGCAGGTGTCCACATACTTTTGGTCATATAGTATAAAATAAAAGACTGAAACAAAAAAGGTGTGTATGACATCCTTACCTCTGCCGTTCTCCTCATCCTGCTCTCTGTTGACTGAGTTTAGGACCAGGTGGAGGGACGGGGCGGAGGGGAGGGAATACCGTCCCTCTGCATCTCTCTGTCTTGGTTTGGGTTTGAGGAGAGTGCTGGGAACTGACGGTGCTGTTGAGAAGGAAGAAGGGGATTGGGGAGAGGGGGAGCGGGGGGAGGGGGTGCGAGGGTATGCCATATCGTCTTCCTGCCCCATGCCATCCACCATCCCTGTCTCCCCACCTTTCTTCCAGAGCCTCTTCAGCGAGTCCCGGCCTGGATCTCGCCCAGGACCAGACCCAGACCCAATGAAATCCAGGACGGCCATCTTGCCCTGCTGAAGCCGGCGGCGGCCAGCGTGGTCTGTTATCTGATTCCGGGTGAACTCCAACAGGTTCTTACAGTCCAGGATAACAGGGCTGGTTCCGTTGCTGCTGTTATGATTCTGACCGGCACATGTCTTCCCCATTCCCATCCCCATCCCGGCACAGCTCTGGTGGTTCTGTTGAGTTTTAGACCTGGTCATCTTCTTCGCCAGCTCCTCGGGCCAGATTGTGCGCACACTGTAATCATCGTCATCGGCGGGGAATACCCCCATGGGGTGCCCTGACACTACACCCCTCCCCATCCCGGGGGGCTTTCTGCCCCGGTGGGGGTTGAAGGTCACCACTATGGGGTCGCTGCTACAATAACTGCAGGTAGAGCTGCCGCCCTGACTGGCTTTGGGGTTGCAGCCACTCACACAACTCTGTAAGGCTCGCAGCGGGGCTGAGGAGGATAGTGGGGTACAGGGCAGGCATCCCCCCACCAGTTTTTTGCGGAATGCAGCAGGACTCTCAAAGGCACCAGCCTCCCCGGAGCAGGAGGCACATCGCAGGGGTCTGAGCAAGCCCGTCCGGCAGTCCGACACAGTGCTGTTGGAGGATGAGGTGTTGGTGGTGGAGGCTGTGGACAAACATCCCCCCAGAGTTCTTAAACCCATTGCTGAGCCCCCTCTGTGGTTCACCCCTCCAACCCCGTGGCCGTGGGCGCAGGAAAAAGAAGAAGATGGACTCCCCCCACCCCCCTGACAGCCAGCAGAACGTCCCCTGGCCCCCCTGCAGCGGACCAGCTTCCAGCAGCCACAGCTGAAAGGATGGGAGAAGTCGATGGTACAGGTGTGGTCTGGGCTGGGGAAACCTCCACGAGAGGAACAGGGGGAGAGGGGTAGGCCGTGGAGGATCTGAGGGCGATGGTCCCTGCCACGGGATGGATGGGGCTTGTTGAGGGGTTGCTGGAACGATGTAGAAGCACAGGGTTGGTGGGAGGGAGGGGAAGCAGGGTAATGGGAGTTTAGGACGGAGGCATGGGGAACAGGGACAGAGTTGTGGTGGCGGGGCAGGCTGTGGGCGTTGGGGTTTTCATGGACAGGTCCCAGTTTGGAATTCTCTTTGTTACCCACGCAGGGCACTTCCCGGGCACCTCTGGGGGGGAAGCTGGCAGAGCAGACTTTGGAAGCTGCGTCCTGTACCTTCTCTCTTCTGGACTTGGACTGCTGTCTCTGGGCTGGGACAAATTCTAGAACCCCTCCTGGAGACACAGCCAGATGATTCTGATGGTGATTCCCTAGTGAGGCCTTGATCTGGTTCTGTGGGTGGTTTTGGAGTTGCTGCACTGCAGGCTTCCCTGATGTTCCCCCAGCTTTTCTCTCCCCGTATCCGGGATCCAAGCACAACGAGACCCTTTTTTTGCCCACCTTCACACTCCCACTGCGACCTAAAGTGTTGCTGTGCCCTTGTCCTTTTGTTCCTTTGTTCACGGATAACTTGATGTCAATGGTGTGTGTGTGTTGGTGGGGTCTAGGGCCAAGAGTCACAGTCCCGTTGCTGTGACAGTGGCTAGCGGTGTGTCTGACACCCTCTGACACGATAGCCTTGTTGCCCTTGGTTTTCTGCAGACGGGATGATGATCTGCTCTTGCATTCCAAAGACAGTGAATTCGGGGAGGGAGGATTAGGGTGGGACTGAGGAGGGTGGGGATGAGAAGGGCGGGAGAGAGGTTTGTTGCTGAGGGCTTTTATATGGGAGTGAGGCTGTGGTGTGGTCTGTGGGGAGGGCCCACGTAGGGCCAAGTTTTTAGGGCGCTGAATAACCACTATGCGCTCGCCAATAGGGAGAGGAGGCATCTGGGTCTACACAAAGCTGTGTGTGTGAGAGAGAGGGAGAAAGAAACAGAAAAACAATGTTAAGATTGTATTCAGATAAAATATCAAATTAAGGTCACAGATTTTTTTTACTGACTTTTGGTATCACAGCGTTGGGGAGTAGAAAACTACATGTAATTCAACTAGTAATTTAATTACATTTTACAGTAGCTTGGTGGTATTAAACTAAATTTAAATCTTGGTAGTGTTTTCAGTAGTTCATTACTTTTTTTGCCATGTAGCGATGTAACTAACTACTGGAACTACACTACTTTTTTTGCAAAAAAGAAAAGAAAACATGGGTGAAGTAGGCAAGAATGTACTTTCTTTTCAGCATCAAACCAGCCTAATTCTCACCTGAAACATAGTTTTTGTTTTTAATAGGCTAAATTAAACATTCTGTTAACATTTTAGTAATCTGTTCTGCAATTTGTAGTCTATGACATTTCAGATTTAGATATGATCATTTATCACAAAGTAGTTTCGATATAGTGAACTACTTTTTCAAAGTAACCTTAGTTCAGTAAACTATACATAGGTTTCTTAAGGGTAGCTGTAGTGTAGCTGAACTTCTTCCAGTGTGAAGGAATTGGTATCTTGGCAAACTATATTTTCAGAGTAGCTTCCACAACACTGTGGTATCATCATCAACATCATCACATTTTTTACAATTCGGAGACATATTTACATCACATCGGTCCTACACCAAGCTATGTAACTACCTCGCAACAGACTAGGTATGGAGTTATGGACACTTTTGCTTGAAAAAAACATCACTTTGGGAAATACTATTAAACAGTCTGTGTATACATACCTAGTACACAAGATATTTACATGTGTTATTTCTGCAATAAGGCCAGAGGGGGTGTGGTATATGGCCAATATAGCAAGACACAACGTGGAGTGCCTGGATACAGCCCTTAGCCGTGGTATATTGGCCATATACAACAAACCTCTGAGGTGCCTTATTGCTATTATAAACTGGTCACCAACATAATTAGACCAGTAAAAATAACTGTTTTGTCATACCCGTGGTATACGCTCTGATATACCACAGCTGTCAGCCAAGCAGCATTCAGGGCAGGAACCCCCCAGTTTATAACCCCGTATAGATAATGCATAATAAAGCCTATTAATTGAAATTGTTGCAGAGTTTGAATTCAAGATGAACACACACATGACTGTTCCTTGACTTCTGCTGCCGACCACCGTGATGAACACTCAGAAGAATAGGTGAAGCATATTTCGGTTAGTCACCGTTAGATTGGAAAAAATATACACCAAAAACACACAGGAATTAAATCAAAACAAAAAGACCAAAATACAGCCTTTATGATTTTGCCAAAACATGGCAGACATCACTGTTTCATTATTTTTAATTTTTTTTTATTTTTTACTTCAGTTTATTTTAGTTAATACTTTCTTAACACTTATTTTTCTTAAAATTGCATTGTTGGTTAAGGGCTTGTATGTAAGCATTTCACTGTAAGGTCTACACCTGTATTTGTATTTGTATTTATTATGGATCCCCATTAGCTGTTGCCAAAGCAGCAGCTACTCTTCCTGGGGTACAGCAAAATTTAGGCAGTTTATACAATTTTAAAACATTACAATACATTCACAGATTTCACAATACACTGTATGCCCTCAGGCCCCTACTCCACCACTACCACATATCTACAGTACTAAATCCATGTGTATGCATAGTGCGTATGTTATCGTGTGTGTGTGTGTCTGTGTGTGTGTGTGTGTGTGTGTGCGCCAATGTTTGTGTTGCTTCACAGTCCCCGCTGTTCCATAAGGTTTTTATTTTATCTGTTTTTTAAATGTAATTTTACTGCTTGCGTCAGTATTCGGTGCATGTGACAAATAACATTTGATATGATTTGATATGTTTTAAGAACATTTTGGTGAAATATTTTGGTGAAATTGAAGTCAAAAGAATCGTGGGAGACATGGTGTAGAACCAAATGTCTCCCTGTTAGAAAAGGCCCATTGCCATAGCACAGCAAACTAGAGAGCCAGCTGTAACTGCCTGAGGCACTGACTGACCATCGATGTACGTAACCTATAAATAAGCACTTCGTCATGAAATACTTGAATAAAGACTGAAGGAGAGAGGGAATTCTGGGCAAAACTTTAGATATTGTATTATTTTCATTATCATTTTTTTCTACCCTTTAAATAAAAACATGGGGTCAATCGATGCCTAATTCTCATTTGTAGTAACGACTTTGCTTTTGTCATCTACTAACCCCTATTTACTATGACAAAACCCATTAATTCGTTTTTTTTGCATTAAAGAAGATTCTCTGGGACAGGGCAATGGAGAGAGAGAGAGAGAGAGAGAGAGAGAGAGAGAGAGAGGGAGGGAGGGAGAGAGGGAGAGAGAGGGAGAGAGAGAGAGGGAGAGAGAGAGGGAGAGAGAGAGAGAGAGACAGAGAGAGAGAGAGGGGGAGAAGAAATACAGAGGGAGAGGTTGGGAGAGAAATAGAGAGATGGGAGGACAGAGATATAAAGAGACAGAATATGATGTGACAGGGTAGACTACAGACTAGAGGGGAGGAAGAAACATGGCAAAAAGGCACCGAGGACGTATTCACACCCCCGCAACACGCACACCAACCCATAGACAAAGCACACCATGTTTGCATTTCCACATGCATACATCAACGCACACAGCTTGGTGATGGTATCCTCATCTTTTTTCCTTTTTCAGCCTTGCCTTTGTAGCCTGTGGTGGAGGGGGTGGGAGTTACATTGACCCAGTTTTGTAATGGTGGAAGTCAACATCACTCTGATCACACATTGTAAACACCTCATCAGCACATATCTGAAATGATATTCACCCTTGATAAAGATGAGCAGACTGTTTAAAATAAATAATTCAAATATAATAATACAATTGCTCAGAGAAACAGATTTGGTTTAACATGTAATACTTTTTTTTCTCAAAAAAGTTGGGTTCAAAATTACTGACACCCCTGTTTTCAATAGCTCACCTTGCAAGCATAATGTCACTGAGACTTTTTCTCAAATGTTTGATGAGTTGGAGAACACATTTGGAAGGATCGAAGACCATTTCTCCATACAGAATACTTCCAGATCCTTGATATCCTTCATCTGCACTTATGGACTGCCCTCTTCAATTTAAAACCACAGGTTTTCAATGGTTTTCCTGTCCGGAGACGGCCGTTGCAAAATTTGGATTTTGTGACCAATCATGATGCTGTCGTATTTTCACATCATCCAACAAATGGAAATGCCCGCCCACAGGGCAAACATTAGTTGAATCAAAGTTGTTTTTATGTAATTTCAATGAAATTGCGTTCAACCAATGTGGAATAGATGTTGAATTGACGTCTGTGTCCAGTGGGTGGGGCCTCATTTATCAACTATTTCCTACTAAATTCTGGTGTACGTGGCACCACGAATGATTGAGATTTATCAAAATGTGGATGGAACATGTTTTCATTGATAAATCAGAGCCATATTATATTTGTGCTAAAACCCCACCTTGAAAACACCCTCAATGAATATGTTATGGGAACAAAAACACCCTCATTTGCTGTATGGCTTGGAGATGTTGGAACTGGGCCATGACAGCTCCTAAAAGAAAGCGCAATGGAACATTTTATTACATTTCTGTAGATGTGTGGGCCGAACTCTGCAGTGACTTTTCCAAACTAAAAATGCATGCTGCCTAATGAGTGACAAACACTGGTTGTACATTGTGAAAGATTGCTTGTCCTTTCGAACAAATTAAAAGTAAATGCTACAGCCCACACTTCTATGCAAAAGACAAACTGATGTTAAATATTTTGTTTATCAATACATGATTTTGCTTCTATCTCCTTCCTTGGTATAGGCTCTGAAATGAAATAGGCTAGCCTATGATGTTGCGCTCTATCGCACAGCAATAATGTAGCCTACCCATACTGTCACATACAGTCAAAGCTACTTCATTTCGAGCATGCTTGGCAATTGAATGAGCGATTGATAAATGGTAGCCTACAATTTGTTGTGTAGCATGAATAATTTAAACCAGTTCTGTCAGAAAAGGAGAGACATGTCCCACTGTGCAAAAACTGGTTAAATCAATGTTGTTTCCACGTCATTTCAATGTCAATTCAATGAGATGACGTTGACTCAATGTGGAAAACTGATTGGGTTTGCAAAAAGTCATCAACGTAAGGGAATTTCGTATTTTTTTCACCAAACTTTTAACTTAAATCCATTGATATGGTAAAATGTTTAGTTGATTTCATGTTGAATTCACGTTAGTTGACAACTCAACCAATTGAGTTGAACTGACACCGGTGCCCAGTGGGGTCCTGTAATATGATTATGATTTAGGCTTATAATAAATAAAAGCATCAAACACCTCCCATTTCCCCAAATAAACAATAAGCATATTTGCTTGCAATACAGTGGATCAACCCTCTAGAAGTTGTGCGCATGCATAGTTAAACATTTGTGAAATACGCACACCTTCCCATCAAGTTCGAAATGGATAAACACCAACCTTTGCGGGAAAACTGGTGCATGCGAGGTTTAGAGTGCTTTTGTTGTGCGCACGCACCTTTGATGAATGAGGCCCCTGGAGTTTGCCAAACAGCATTGGCACTGATGCTTTGGTCAGATCACATTAAAATATAGCGCTTTGGCCATGCACACACCAGTGGTGGGTTTGGTGTTGAAATCAGAATGGATGAGCAGAAAATAACCCCATACATATTGTAAAATATAGTGGTGGATCTTTGATGTTATGTGGCTATTTTGCTTTCACTGGTCCTGGGGCCCTTGTTAAAGTCAAATGAACTTTACCCAATACCAGAACATTTTTCCCTAAAACCTTGTTGCCTCTGCCAGGAGGCTGAAACTTGGCCACAAGTGGATCTTCCAGAAAGACAATAACCCCAAGCACACATCAAAATCCACAAAGAAATTGTTAATTGACCACAAAATCAACATTTTGCATTAGCCATTTCAGACTCTGAACATGAAAACCATTGAAAACCTGTGGTTAGAATGAAAGAGGGCAGTCCATAAGCGCAGATGAAGAAGGATATCAAGGATCTGGATGGATTCTGTATGGAGGAATGGTCTAAAATCCCTTCAAATGTGTTCTCCAACACATTTTCTAAAAGGTATCAATGTCGTTATCCTTGCAAGGTGATGTATTAAAAGGTATTGATAACAGACAGGGGTGTCAATCATTTTGACCCCCAGAGTTTTGAGAATTTTTTTTATAACTTGTAAAACTAAATCTCTTTCTCTGAGCAACTGTATTAGTAGAAAATAATATAATTTACCAATTTCTTTAGCATACAATATAGCTCAGTATTTAAATTGTTTATTGTATAATAATTTCAGACCCCACTGTACATGAAAACAGTGTAGCGGTGTATTAATCATACTATCTAAGCACAGTCAGACCAAAAACACACATTGCAAACCTAAAAAACATACTTAAGAAAATGCTTGAAGCTATGCCTCGAGATCATTATCATCATTGTTCATCAGCCCCATTCTGAACATTATTGTCACCATATCTAAAATTGCAGCCAGTAGGTCTTCATACATTTTGGAAAAGAGGTTCTGAATTTGGAGGCTTGATAAAGGGCAAAGAAATATTAGAACTTAGGCTTACATTAAAATATTATGATGTGCAAAAGAAGTCCATCCATTATACCATTATGTGATTATTGTTATAATGATTGAAAGAGTGGCTAAAAAAAATGTTGAAACTGTTGAAATTCTGTCCCCTCATGTCACAAAGGTGAAAGAGGTAACCTGATGATTACTCTGACTCTGAAGTAGAGGACCATGTGAGATTCACAAGGCACTGTATGTATCTTTGGGGTCTTATTATCAATCTACTGCTGAAATTATCTGAAATTGTAAGGTTCTATTTGAAGCCTTCAGTGACCTTTATTCATGTCTCTACACGTTCACAAACAGACCTACCTGCAATAGTATTTATCCCGGTTTTCTGTGGACAAATAAAGGCCTGCTGCGCCTGCAAGAGAAGAGGATAATAATAACAACAGGCATGGTTGAAATAACACTAATGAATTGACTGCTGATAACAGAGGAATCCCATAAATAAGGTGGAATCATACAAGAGTGAAATTATTTCGCGCATCGTCAGACATCATTATGCTCAGGGTCCCGTCTCGGTCTCTGTGTGTCACTGGCAGGAAATAAGAAGCAGTCTCTTCTCATCTCCATGAGTGGCGTTTTACGGTTGCACTTTGATCGCATATAGGCTATGCTAGAATTATTAGGCCTGGGCTATATAAAAATAACCAAGATAATAATAAATTGTAATATAGAAAACGCATATCATGTAAATAATTCATTAAAAACCATGCAACAACAAAGAATTAGGTAAATAATAATGTGCAATAAATAATGGCTATGGCCTTATAGCTTAGTCTGCATGACCTGCAACTCCAGCATCATAGCCCGGTTTGGTAGTCCAAATTAGGCCATGGAAAAGGAATCGTCATCGTCTCGTATCACTTTCACTCTCATGTTTGGTCCTGATCAATAATAGAAAGTATTTTCGCAAAGACTGCAGATATTTAGGCAAAGACTGCCAGGCGGTTAATAAGTAATGAAGGTGAATTTAATCACTCTTGATTCGTAGTGTCGCGTAAAAAATGGTAAGTGTCCGATGTATCAGTGAAGGGGATCCTAGTTCGAGGACGTCACTGTTCTAATTTGGATGGCATTTTAACGCACTAGCGTTTCTTATATGCATATAAATGTGTAACACATAGCCATAGTGCTGGATCATCATGTGGCAACAATAGCCTATAATAATCAGTGATTTAATATCAGACATGACATATTGTTCGTCAAGCTAAGCTGGCTAAAGTGTTTAAAATAAACTTACTTACGTTAGGAGTGACAATTCCGTTTTATCTTCATGCTCTCCGTGTAATACAATTCCTTACGTTTTCATTGTTGTTGTCCAGACATTTGTTTGCACTGCAGGACCTATCATATTTTCGGATCCGTGTGCGGTGCAGGTATAAGCTTACATAGAAAAATATAGGACCATCGACACTAACCATCTATTATTAATAATTAAAATAAAAAAAACATAGAAAAAGTGCTTACACCATACCAGTGTCAGTGCTTGTGCGTGAGTAAATGTGCGCTCGGATTTATGCGTGAGAGGAAGACAGAGGTTGCTGGAGGAAATGGGGGGGGGGGGGGGGGGTGTAAGGAGGTGGGGTCTGTGGTCTGTACAGTGGATGACATCATTCCAGACCAATGGCAAGTAATATATGATAAGGCAGCCAGCAAATTAAGCCTCGTCTTGAGCAGTGTGAAGTATAACATGGTAGGTAGGCTCTTATGTCTTTCGACAGGGTGGGAGCTGGTGATAAAAGTGATAGGTATTCTATAAACCAGTGTTGTACTGGATGTGAAATTATGGAACAGTGAAAGCTTGAATACAAATCGATTGTTTCATTGTAGTTGTACAACTACAGAATGTTGTTTCAGCCATTGTTCAACCTCTTCACATATCCTATTGCCTACATATCCCACACATTAGGACTGTATCTGTGAGGCTGCATTTACACAGGTAGACAAATGCTGATATTCCTTTCCACTAATTTATCTTTTCACGTTAGATCTTTTTCAAAGCTGATCTGATTGGTCAAAATACCAATTTGTGGGGGAAAAAGGTCAGCAATTGGGCTGCCTTTGTAAAGGCAACCTTGCCACACATACAACAGAATGTTTATTGCATTTTTACACTGTCTCGGGAATAAATATATATATATATGTGTGTGAATAATGAAGGCTTGTCGAATAGTGCCTTTCTTTTTTTGGCTAGGACCCTTTCATCCAAAGAGCACCATCCCTACCACTCTCTAACATAATTTTCTCAGCCCAGAGCTTCAGAATGGCATAGGCCTAGGATAAAAGCTTGAAATGCTGTTATTTTAAACAACAACCAACAGGTGGCAGCAAAAACTAGTAAATGCCTGTGTTGGGGTTTCAAGTTGATTGGGGCCCTGCCACAGAGTTTCTAAAAAAGCATATTTGGCCCTACACTTGTGTAGTTTCCGAAATGTGATTTGTTCGATTTGCACATTGATTCTTGGGGAGCCCAATGTCTCTTGGAGGCTACTCTGTGTATAAATATTATACTTTTTTGTGGGGCTCACATTGAGGAGGAGCCTTGATTTGATATTGGGATGCCCACGTCCCCTCTAGCTCCACTGTTATTCAAACAATGAGCTAGGATAAACATTTGCCATTAGTGGGTTAGGGGCTGTTCTGGAGGGCTTTAATGTGACAAAAGATTCAAGGTGTTGCAGATAGAAAATTAACTGTCAGTCCCAATAGATTTTTCAGCCATGATTCCTTAGCCTGGTCCCAGATCTGTTTGTGCGATATTTCCAATCCTTGTTTATAGCTCTTGTTCACCCAAGAGGGGGGGCATCTTGGGTTCTCAATTGAAGCATGGACGACGGCACGCCCAATGTATACAACAGTACCGACGCTCTGTCTACCCCTTTACAAGATCATGAGTGCTGACGTAATCTTGACTTTAAGCATCAGCTATCAGAGCAGCTTACAGATCATTGCACCTGTACACATCCAACTACCTCATCTCCATATAGTTATTTATTTTATTTATATTTTTTTGTTTTGCTCCTTTGCACCCAGTATCTCTACTTGCACATTCATCTTCTGCACATCTATCACTCCAGTGTTTATTTGATCATTTGTAATTATTTCACCATTACAGCCTATTTATTGCCGTACCTCCCTAATCTTACTTAATTTGCACACACCATATATAGACTTCTCTATTGTGTTATCGACTGTACGTTTGTTTATTCCATGTGTAACTCTGTGTTGTTGTTTGTGTCGCACTGCTTTGCTTTATCTTGGCCAGGTCGCAGTTGTAAATGAGAACTTGTTCTCAACTGGCTTACCTGGTTAAATAAAGGTGAAAAACGTCATCCCTCATTATGAATAACACTGTTTATGCCTCTCCCTCTCTACCTCTCTCTGTGTGAGAGTGTATGAGAGAGAGAGAGATGTGAAAATAATTTAGAATCACGTTTGACAACTTGCAATATGGTTTGGAAATCTTGGGAACTTTACGTTCTTATAATCGAGAAATAATTTAAAAAAACGAAATGTACAATTATGATACACCTTTTTAACACGATTTCCACATGGCCATACTTCCTTGTTGCGGCTTGTTTACGGAAGAGAGAGGCATCCACCTTTTCTAATTAGCATCTCCAAACACCTGTATGTGAGGGAGGGATGCCCGAAAAGTGTTGTAACGGAAAAATACTTATGGCCACAACTGTTAAACAGTTAGTGTATATTTTGCATTTGTAAAATTATTTTAATGTGATATGAAAGTAGAGGGCCTTTTGTTTCTTGAACCATATCACATTTGAGAATTGATTAACATTTAGATGGACTGTTTTGGCTTCCAGAGCCAGTTTACCTCTGAACATAACATATTGTAATGAAAAAGGCCTTGGACATTATAGGAGTAGGTTAGCCTACCCCTACACAGTACATATTGGACTAGTTTGGCATATAACACATGGAGTAAGGGGTGGAATGTTAGCATAAACAGACTGGTACCCAGGCTAATGTTTTCTTGTTCGTTTATTTTTCTCCTCTCATTTACTTCATCCACACTGATGTGAAAAAAATTGGTAAGACAATGTCTTTTTTTATACAAGTAGTGAAGGAGGTGACAGAAGAAATGACTGAGGAAACGAGGAAAGGGTTTCACTTAAGACTATTGATATGAACCCACTACTTCTAGTGTAGAGATAGATGAACATAAAACTTGTGGCTAGTCCAACATGAAGTCAAACCAGACATTATAGTAGATCTGAAAGAATAATCGGATGAGTGTAAAAAATAAACTCCATCTAGCCATCTGGTAGGCTCCACCATATTGCTTACACCTATCTGATATTGCGGAAAATGTGTAGGCTAGCTATAGTATTTGATTTATTAACGCAGGATTGTTTGTTTTTAGGTGGCCGGCTGTAAAATAATCAGCGCAGACGCCGTCGAAACCTGGGCTAAACTCCAATTCTTGTCCGCCCGAGATTCGGCGACCCAGCAGCAATCATACTCAACTAGAGCGGGGAGGACAAACTCTGAATCAACTTGATTACTAGTCGCTGTATCTAGCTATTTTCATCTTGAAACATGCTAGTGTAGATAGCTAGCTTCAACCTATTTCACATTTTATTAGCAATGCTAAAGACGGACGGGAGAGCTAGAAAGCTAACATTAGTTGCTAGCTGGTCAGGACGTTGCGCTGGTTGTTTTACTCGTTAAACTCGCGGATTCTTACCTGTGCAGTGAAGAGAAACTAGCCTACGCTAGCTAACATCAGCAAGCTGCATTGTCAACTATTATGTTGTTTTCATTCGCATTACAGCTGAGGGTTGACTGTTTATTATAGTTCATGCTATGTAACTAGCGTTTGACTTTCCTTCATCCAAAGAGGACGTTCGGGTTGTTGCTATATATCGGCGTGGCCGAAAAAGTTTGCTAATCCCCGGACTAGATTTTACCGTATAACGTACTTGTAGGAACAAACCTCGCGTTGGGTAACGCTTTAACGTTAACTAACAGAGCCCTATAACTTGACAGCTCATCGTACCCACTGCACAGCTCAGTGTTATTGGCGAAGCACTTTTGTACATCCAGAGAGTGGAATAGGCGCACCAATGTAACGTTAACGTAGCTAGGTACTGTAGCTAGCTTGTGAATGCAGTGATAACGTTAGTTTATTCAGATACGTGTGAATCGATAACTTTGCTTTTAACTCTACTTACATATTATTGATAGGTAGCTATTTTTTTTTACTGACGATTAACTACTTCAGCTAGTAGGTTAGCTAGCTAGTTAGCTAGCTAGAGCTTTAGCTTGCTAACTAGCTAGCTAGTTTACGCTTTCGACACGTAGCCAGCTAGCCGCCAGACAAGGGTACTTATGAGAAACGTTTTGATAAGTTAGCTAGCTAGCTAACGTTAGCTAAAGAAACAAGATAGCCCCCAAAAACAAACAGAGGACAGATGAACATCGAGTTTTGAGATTCTGTAAAGTTGTTACCCCCTCCCCTCCCCGGAAATTTAAGATGTCAACCCGGACAGTAACCAGGACGGCATTATTAACAATTGAACATTCTTCAAACCAGGTAAGCCAACTGCAGAAGCTAGATGGCAGCTAATGTAATGGCGGTAGGCCAATTCAGAGATCCAGCTAGCCAATATATCCAACCTTAGCCAGAAATACTATAGCCAATTTATACTTCTTCGATGGGGTTTAACAGCGGTTGGCATCCAAACTATAGCCAACCTAAACCACAAAAATAATTTATTTTTCCTAGGCCCCAGCTATCCAATGTTATATTTATAAGTAGCTAATTACACATTGTAGTTATGTGGATAGGAGGTCATGCAGTAGAATCTAAGGCTTTTTATAACTAGATAGCTAATTATGATCAGAGCCCTCTTAACTTTTAGGCATGTAACTTTGAGGGCTAGGACAAATTGTTACCATAGACACATTTTAGTTGCTGTGAGTTTTATGGAATTTGATAACACATCTCAGTAGGAAATGCCAATGATTTTCAAACTCACTTTTCCATGTCTTCTTCAAATCTTGTCATTTGTCAACAGGAGCTAAGATGATGTAATCTCTAACATATTGAATATATGTTATCTCAAATCTTAATGCTCTATTGCCCACATTGTTTGACTGACTGTCTTCAACAGAATATCCACTGTTAGTTCGCGAAGTGGTAGGCCCAACTAGCTATTGCCACTTGTATGATGGGCATTCCATCATACAAATTGTCTGACGGCATTCCAAATATACTTTAGTAGGAATAGCTCACATCAGGTGTAAGTAGCGGACACCGGACTTCAGCGCATTTGAGGAGCCACTCAGTCCTGAACACATTTGCTTGCAGTGAAAACTGGTTCTCTAGTGAGATTAGTGTTTTAGTCATTTAATTAAATTCTGACAATTGTCTGTACAAATCACAAATTGCTGATACGTATACATGGGTAGCAGAGATGCTGACGCATCCCATAGTGGTCATTGTGGTGAAAATTCCCTAACTTACACAGGCTACTAATTCCAAGGTTTTGTTAGCCACTGAATTTGTCTGAAGCAAGGAGTTGGCAAGGTTTAGCCATGCCCTGCCCAGCTTGTTTGACTACAGACTGCTGTTGATCTGGGCCCAGCTGGCGAATCTAAGTTCTTCCTACCCCAGTTTCTCAGTTTGTTCAAACCAGCATTTCCAGTTGAGCTGGGTGTGTAGGAGTTGTGTGGAGGCTGAGGGGAGTGCTCCTTTTCTTCATTTTGTCCGTATTAGCATTATTTGTATGCACACGTTTCCCTGTGTGTGTTTCTCGTTCTGGATATGTCATTATCATGTTCATGATTGATCATCAATGAAAGATGAAGAGATTAGTTCTCCATTTGGTTGTAGGTTTTTACAAATTCAGTTCAATAGGCCTATGTGGTTTATGTAACAGTGGCTTTGTTTTTACCAGCCATTCCCCTAGTGATCTTGGTTTCTCTCTGGTCTTTGTCATGTTCTAACCACACTCTCATATACTTGTAGGTATTAATAGCTCACATAGGAGGGGGTGGGATGGTGTTGGATGAGGGTGGTGGGCTGATTTTTAAAAGCTTGTCAACACTGTTCCAGCTTTGTTTGAAATGTAGATTCGGTTTCTTGTCTGAAAGGATTCATCAGTATTTATTTTATTTCTCAGCTTTGTAGCTTGTGCTGTTGTCTGAGGAAAAAGTTGACAGGTTTTAGTTAAGTAGCTAAGTATATTTACATTTACGATTCCTTGTTAAAGGGATACTTTTGGGATTTTGGCAATGAAGCCCTTTATCTACTTCCCACCAGTCAGATGAACTTATGGATACAATTTTTATGTCTCTGCATCCAGTATAAAGGAAGTTGGAAGTAGTTTTGTGAGCCAATGCTAACTAGCATTAGCGCAATGACTGGAAGTCTATGGTATCTATTAGCATGCTAGAAGTTACCATACATTTCCAGTAATTGCACTAACGCTAGTTAGCATCATTCTTTAAAACTGCACGCAGAGATATACAAATGGTATCCACAAGTTCATTTGACTCTGGGGATGTAGATTCAAATCCTGAAGTATCCCTTTTAATGTATTGTCCTAGAATTGACAAAACCAGAGCCCCAGTGGGTAGAAAATTAACATTTCTCTCCCCCATAATTCCACTATGCCATGCATTTTGATTTCAGGATGTTTTTACTGTCATGTTCTTGAGTTAAATGCTTCTGACAGAAGTGTACAGTAGTAGAGTATGGAGAAGAAGAGGTGACTGGAGGGAGAGCTCAGTTGGTGTCTATTTGTGGTTCTTGCTGCTTCTACCCTGACTGGAAATAACCATGGTGTGATATTAATACCCAGATAACTGACAAGCTGGCTCACACACCTCCTTTATTTACCAGTTCTTCTCCCTCTCCCTGCCAGTCTTACTTTGTTTACCCTCTTCTTTCTTGAAGCAGGCAAGAAATAGTTTTCATTTTGAAGGGTAGCATAACATTTGCTAAAACAATTCAGAATTTAAACCAGGATACAGCGTGGACACCCACTTTCTAATTATCTAGTAGGCTTATTTTAAAAAATTACTGTTCATTGGCCAGCTCATCCTCCTCAGGAGGATGACATCATCCGCTGAGGAAATCAAGTATTTTTGAAACAGTCTGTTTGAGGTTTGGTTCTTGAAGTGTTTTTTTCTTTTTTTCTCCAATTTTATGATTTGGACACATAGGAGTATAGGATGAGTCAACATTATCTGGGTACTTTAGGCAGTAGGTTGCCATGGAAACACTACCACAGCACAACTACTTTGTCCTAGAAGCACTATTCCATCTGATCTTAGCAACACTAAAGCATTTTATCAACCTCTCATAGCAAACTTGCACATTTCTACAACTCATTTTATGTTCTCAATTGTTGAACGTAATGAGGTGTAAAAGAACATGAGTGCAGTTGTGGCAACAGGCCACGTTTTAGAGGGTCAAATTTTATTTGTCATGTGCCGAATACAACAGGTATTCTACCGTGAAGTGCTTACTTACAAGCTCTTAGGCACCAATGCATAATTTTTTTAAAGTAAGAAAATATTTGCTAAAAGGTAATAAGAAAAGTAACACAATAAAATAATAACCGGGCTATATACAGGTGGTACCGGTACCGAGTAAATGTGCAGGTGTACAGGTTAGTCGAGGTAATATGTACATGTAGGTAGGGTTAAAGGTGACTGCATAGACATAGATAATAAACAGTGAGTAGCAGCAGCATAAAAAGTTTTCCCTTTGTAATCTGTAATAGTTTGCAAGCCCTGGTACATCCGGCGAGCATCAGAACCGGTGTAGTAGGATTCAAGTTTAATTCTGTATTGACTTTTTGCCTGTTTGATGGTTGGTCGGAGGGTATGGTGGGATTTCTTATAAGCGTCCTGATTACTGTCCCACTCCTTGAAAGCACCAGCTCTAGCCTTTAGCTCAGTGCGGATGTTGCCTGTAATCCATGGCTTCTGGTTGGGATATGTACTTATTGATGAAGCCGAATGGAGGGAGAGCTTTGTAATTTTCTCTGTGTGGAATAAAGGTGGTAGAGTTTATTATAAAAAATAAAAATAATAATCTCTTCCACTCTCCCCTCTGGTTGCACATGTGGCATGCTGGTAGAATTTGTTAAAACGGATATACGTTTTCCTGCATTAAATTCCCCGGCAAATAGGAGCACCGCTTCTGAGCGCGCATTCTCTTGTTTGCTTATGACCTTATACAGCCTGTTGAGTGCGGTCTTAGTGATTGAATCGTACAGTCAACTCTATATGTAAAGCGACTGCAAGGCTAAGGCGATACATGGGTTAAGCTGGGCTATGGAGATTGGTTGCCAAGGGAGATGGGTAGAGCCAGTTCATGGGTCTATGATTTCACACAGATTGCATTGGAATTACTGATAGTTTGATTAATTCTGACGTACTTGTTTCGAGTTTGATTCTTTATTATTTGTGTACTTGTTTGACATTTTACTGCACTCTGTTACGAGCTAGTAACACGCACGCTGTAACATATGTGTACACGACCAACAAACTTTGATTTGATGTGTGGAGGGACCAGAGCAGACCCTTGTGTTCATCCTGTCAAGGTTTTCAGGTTAAATTCTGGTAGGAGTTGCTACAGTACTAGTTACTGAGCACATTCATCTTGTTTGTCTGTGTGTGAGTAAGAGGGAGAAGGAAGTGCATTAGGTGATTTGACACAAGGTAAAGGTTTTGGGTGGTTTTATTAAGGGTGTGGTACAGAGAGACTACTACACTGATTTGCTCATTTGTTGCGCAACTACAACCAACCTCAACCTTAAAACTCAACACCAAGTTATACTTCCTGTTTTCTCTTTAGTCATGGGGAATCCTTGACCTTCCCTCTTTTTTTTCCTCTTATCTCTTTCCCTCTCTCATTTCATCCCCTTTTTCTTTTGATTCTAGGGCACAGCTGTCTGAGCATGTCAGCTCTTGTCCATCGACTGCTCCCTCCCCTGCCTTTTCTCACCAGGGCTACTGCTCCCTCAGTCAGACAAACCCAGACATGTCTCATCTGCACTAGGAGCCTGACCTCGTCTTTGTCGGCCATTTCAGACTTTTTTTTTTTTTAAATTGGGGGGGGGGGGGGGGGGGGGGGGTGTAATTACAATATTTCCTCAAATGAACCAAACCTACTTTGTCTTCAGCATTGGGACGGACAGGTGTTTTCTGGCTCTCTGGAGAGCCTGGCTGTGCGTGCTGCATGTGTCCGTGTCCTATTTTAGCCTGAGACCTCATGGCCCCCTGTGTCCCTGTTCTTGGTCATCTATCCAAGCCATCAACTCAACACCCCTTTATGCTTTGAAGTCTGTGACGAGGGGGACACAGACCTGTATTGTTATGATTCGTTTTTAGATACTACTACACTGTTGGAGCTAGGAACACAAGCATTTCACTACATCTGCTAAATATGGGTATGTGACTAATAAAATTTAAATTTACATTTTTAACTCTGAACTCGGTCTACACCTTCGTCATAGAGCATGGCTGACATCTTTCTTTATACAGGAAGTGACAATGTTCTGAAACCTACTGAATGGTAGCAGGCTGGTCAGTGCTAATGCTACTGTCAACCATGGAGTACACAAGTCCCACTGCAAGCATTAATGTAGAGTAGAAGGTAAACTTTTTTGCCTATGTGGATGTTTTTTTCCATGTGTGGATGATTCTTTTGACAGAATTTGTAGCCTGATTGATCAGGGTGAATCTGAACTTTTGTCCACACCAGTGTCGTAGAGCATATGTCCCCAGTTGGGGACCCCAACTTCAATGAAAAAAAAACTATTAGATAAGATGAAGACCAATATGTAAATGAAGTAATTTGGGTGTACTTAACAATGGGCAGGGTTCTGTAACTGTTACTATATACTCATTATATATACTCATTGTTTTTTTTGTTTTTCCCCTTTTTCTCCCCAATTTCGTGGTATCCAATTGTTGTAGTAGCTACTATCTTGTCTCATCGCTACAACTCCCGTAAGGGCTCGGGAGAGACGAAGGTTGAATGTCATGCGTCCTCCGATACACAACCCAACCAGCCGCACTGCTTCTTAACACATCCTGATATTGCCAGGTTCTGTCCACTAGATGGTGGTGTTCATGCTATAAGGTGATTCTTTTTAAGAACCCTGCCCATTGTTAAAGGGATAGTACACCCAAATTACTTCATTTACATATTGGTTTCTTACCCTGTAAGCAGTTTATGGACCAGGTATGACAGCAGCCCATGTTTTGGTTTTGTTTACCTAGCCACTGTTTGGATCATTTGGGCATGAAGCGTGAAAATGCAAATATTGGTACCATTGACTTGCATTGTATACTTGACAAGCATGTTAAAAAGTTAGCATTTGAAACAGTAGCCAAGTAAACAAAACCAAAGCATTAGTTGCTGTCATTCCAGAGGGCAGGGTTTCCATTAGCCGGTAGTAGCCAGCTTTTGTCCGGAACAAGTAGTTAATGTAGCGCCAGAACTGCTGTTACAGCTCATCACACAGCGCCAGAACTGCTGTTACAGCTCATCACACAGCGCCAGAACTGCTGTTACAGCTCATCACACAGCGCGTTCGTTGCAGCTGGAGTGAAACGTGCTTTTATAAGCCCAATCATTGTGCAACATTTTTAAATGCAATTGCGTGTTAAACAGTTTTGATGGCCAAGATTAAGATTAGCTGTTATTTTTGTTCTCAACCTTTAAAGTACGCTTCCCATTTGCAATTCAAGTGCATAGGTAAGTAGGCAGGCTTCAGTGTGTCTCACACAGTATGCATTTTGAAAACGTGTACTTAATTGTTTGAAACTTGAACGTTTTACTTCATATTGAGGCATGTCTTCACTTGCTTCAAAGTGGCTTAGTCATAATCCAACCAAACGTGCAGACAATTATTTTTTTAAGTCTTCCATATGCCATTGAAACCAGTAGCCTATTTCTGTCATTCTATTGGTTTTCAAATCAACTGTCTTTCATTGTCCAGTAGCCAAAAGCACAGTCCTAATCATATTAGCAACCAATGTTAATCGTTGCATCTTTAGATCTCCTCTCTTTCTCAATTTCTAATGTATATTTTCATCTGTCTCATGAAACCACTCTTACGTGTGGTGCGCTTTTGACAAGTGGTTTCCCATTAATTGCATTATGGAATGAACATTTGTGCGTAGCTTACTGCCTTGTGTTCCATGCTGTGTTTTTAATGTGAAGAAATGTTAACTTTTTAAGCTAAACATTGTGGTTTGTTTTTTTGGATGTAGCCTAGGCCAACTGGTTGAATGAATTTGGGATCTATCATTCCACAGCTGTCCCAGAGTCTGTTTGGAATGGGTGACTATCTCTCGCTCAGAATGACAAGCTGACCGATAGAATAGGTAAACTTTTCTACTATGAGGGATAGTAGATTAATTTAGGCTAGGGATTTTGCTGTTTGGTACTCGTCCTGTTGGCTGAGAAACTAAATGTGGACAGTTATTATAACATCTTTAAATTACCATTTGGAATTCGGTAAGAACATACGCCATTGCATGTTTTGTTAAGACGAATGACCATAATCTAAATGTGATTTCTGTCATTCTGAGCACTGGGTGGAATCCCTGATCAGGTTACGTACCCAATGCATATGGGTCCGGTAAACGTAAAAGGCCTGCTGGTCAAATGTCCGGCACCGCATTTTTGTAACGGAGTCCCTGCCAGAGGAGTATCCTACGAATCAAGCTAGATCGACTCTGGGTTTTCTAAAGCTAACCAGCTTTAGTTAGTTTCACATTCCAGAAAAGTTAGCTTGCTAATTCAGCAGGCTATGGTGTGAAATAGGCTTTTAAAAGTGCAGTGTTTATTTTATTACTTGTCGTTAATGCTGACACTGGTGTGCTTATCAATGCACAACCACAAGCACCTTTTTCCCAACTCCTATTGATAAAATCATTTAAGTCATACAAAAGTGTTACTGTGTGTGAATTTTAATGCATTCTGTCATTACTAAATGTGTAATGTAATTTTTTAACACACAACCAAATTCATCAATAAAATATTTAATCAGCCTTCCTCAAATGAAGAGGATGATGACGCAGTATTTGCAAGGGGGGTGGTGGGGTGGGGGGGATCTGATTTAATTGGTCCTCAACTTGTGGCTCTCATTTCATTTCGGGTAAGTGGAGTTAACTGTGAGTTAGCCTTCCCTGGAGCAGGGTAGTTCTGAAGGATTCGTTGCCATAGAAATTTACCTGGCTGAAAGGTGAACAACTTTAGAATGACCGGATATCCCAAGTCGAACTCAGTTGACCAAAGTTATCTAGTTAACTCCTCAACTGCTTCGTAGGATACTCCTCTGGTCCATAGACAGCTTACAGGATTAAAAAAAAAGTAATTTGGGTGAACTATCCCTTTAACAATGAAGGTGGGAGATTCTTAAAAATATGAACTAATAGCAGGAACTGCACCATATAGTGGTCAGAACTTGGTAATATCAGGATGTACAATGGGACGTAAATCCAACAACTTCAATGACTTTCTCTGAACAGAAAAAAATGACAAATCACTGAGAATACATTACATAGGATGAAGAAACAAAGCTCTATACTAGTCAAACAGAGAACTGATACTATAAACTCATTGTTTGGGTGGGATTGGCATGGGGGTCCGTGGGGGGCTTTTGGATATTTATTTGGATTCCTCGTCTAACTCATTGTTAGAAAAAAAGTTTGGTCCAAATCGGATGTTGGGCACTATATTTATTAAATATTATAAGAATCCTATAAATTAAAATAGCTGATTGGGGTGTATTCAATTACGTTAATTAATTAGATTTAAATTATATTATATTTCAACAAAATAATGTTGCAGGAATGCTAATCTTATCTCTTTCTAATAGAAACAATTTGAGGACACAGATGGTATGTGTCAATACTCTTGTGCTTTTTGAGGTGGAACGACCCAGCTGTCTGGTCAGTACTTATACTACTGTTAGCACTTGATGGAGTCCAAGTCCCAATTCAAGCATAAAAATAACAGGTCAACTACATTTGCATGTGTAGATGTTTTGTGCATATTGTTGAATGAGTCTTTTGACAGAATGGTAGCCCACTGATCAGTGAGGTTTTGCTCTAATGCTACCGGCTCTGTAGAGACATGAATTTAAAATGTGCCATCTTCAAGTGTTTGTGGTTCTTGTCATGCCCCTCTCTCCACCTGAGGCTGATCATGATCTGAACAGAGAGACATGGGGCTATAATGTATATGTGATGAGACCCTCCAGTCTCTCAGGCTCCTCCTGGCTGCTCTCTCCTCAGCCTGTCTCTGTCTCTCGCTGTCAGTCAGCCCTTGAGCTGAGCTTCCCATGACTGACGGTATGTCTGCATTGCTCTCTGTCCGGTCTTGTCTGTATGATATGTTGTATTTGTGAACGTCTTTTTATTTATGCATGTTTGTTTGATCTTTGTCAATGTGCCTGTTTTTGAATGTGCTTCTATCTGTGTCCCAGTGTGTGCCAACCTCGGCGAGTGTGATTGAAGTGCTGGCTACTGTGCTGAAGGTCAAAGCTGTGTTTGTGAGGACTGCAGACTGCATTGCTGACACGCTCTCAGTAACTGCAGAGCTCCTTTGCAGATCAGCTGGGTGCAAGACACCTCTTTGACATAAACATTGTACAGTAGACACTTGGTCCCTGTCCCTTACACAACAAGCCCACTGATGGCTAAACCATGTCTGCCAGTGCCAAGACAAATACAAAATGAAAACGAGGTCACCACACTGCCAGTTGTTGTATGGTAGTCTGGTTTACCCTGTTCTGCTCTGTATGTAGCCATTGAGGGGATGAGGCACTTCCTCATGCGTTTTTATGCCAGAGTCTGCTTTTGTGTGTGTGGGAGGGAGCGTTTAGGTGACAGATGTCTTCTGGCTCGTTAGGCTCTGCTGGTTCTACCGGCAGACTTTCAACAAGCTTCTGCTTTATCCCTCTATGAAACTGGCTGGGGAGGCCCACGACACAGAGACACACAGGCGTTACATAATATAACATTTACAAAGCCGGCACATCTTTTAATTGCGGATATTGGTGCATTTTGTTTTCCATATATATTTATTTTTATGTGGAGTGCTGTTTTCTTTCTTACAGGGAGGTAAGAGCATGGCTTGTTAGGAAATGTGATGTACTGTATTTGTCTCATAGCCCCTCTGCTTTTTGATTTCTCTTGGAATATGACCACTAGAGAGGAGCAGAACTGGACTTCTATTTCACTACAATGCTGTTTGTCAACTGTCAATTTATTCATAATCCTGTGGTCTTAAGAAGAATCTGTCCTATTTTCTAATTGTAAAATTGCAGAATAGTAGGGACGCCTCTGGCCCAGACTTGAACATGGAAATGAAGGTCCATGTGGCACAAACCACACACAACATAGAACTGTGCCATGTCAACAATGGCTTTTCTGTCCTCTTACATATGCTCACAAAGTAACAATATTATCATACATGTCAGTCATACAGAGGGGGAGGGAGTGTGCAAATGGGGTACAATTCAGTGTTTATGAATGCAGAGACATGTAAACCCCCCCCCCCCCCCCCGGTCACTTTCTCTTCCTTGTTTTCCGGGGCTCCCGCACTCTTAACTACCTCTTTTGCCCACATGCATATGGTACCCTTCACCTTTTTTCCCCCTGCTCTCCTTTACTCCCTCAATCAGCCCCCACCCCCTTCCTTCTGTTCCGACTGCTCTTTCATCTTCTTGTGAGTCACTCGTCATTCCCTCCTCACACTTTCGCTCCCTCTTGTCAGTGTGGATTTGAGCTGCTAGTAGAGACCAATACCCTCAGTGTCAGGAAAAGCCTCATTAGCTAAGAGCTGGGGTGACAATGTAGATTGACAGGTCAACATTATTGGCCAGTATCAAGTTATGCTCACAGTTGTGTTTCTGAGGTATCCTTTATGTCCAAAGCTCTTTCGCCTTTAATGGGATTCTGAAAAACATTGTCTGGATTTGTGAGTGAAGTGTTGCGTATGCCTAAGAGAATGCTTTGTTCCCCTCTTTCAGTCTCCCTCTGAGTCCAAGGCAGGCGGGCGTGCCAATATGCCGCGGTGCCGGAATTCTGTCCCCACGACGGCAGACGAGCAGCCACACATTGGCAACTACCGACTGCTAAAGACCATTGGCAAGGGCAACTTTGCCAAGGTCAAACTGGCCCGGCATGTCCTCACAGGGAAAGAGGTGAGGACAAACCATGAGATCAAAACAAGTCCAAGCACTGGATTTACTGACTGATGTTTGATCTTTTGTTGGATGTGGTTTTATCATTGTGTGCCCAATGTTGGCAGTACAGGATCTTACTTCACTTGACCCATATCCCTAACATTCTGATCTCTTGAGTATGGATCAGTGGATTGTGAACATGTAACTGCCAGTTCTTTAATATGCTAATAACGTGCCATGTGATGTGGTTGCTGTGAGTGGGGCAGCACATGGATAAACAAAACGGAGTGCAGTAGAGTTGGGGAAAGTCTTCATCCAGCTCTTTCCACTGATGGGTGGTTCATCCTAAGTCTGCGGTTCTACTCATGTCTAACATGTTTTTCCCCCCCCTAAAGGTGGCTGTGAAAATCATTGACAAAACTCAACTTAACTCTTCCAGTCTCCAAAAGGTGAGTGCAAGTAGATGCTGTGTGTAATGTCATGTGGTTGTTTTGATTTGTGTTCGGATAGTGTGTTTTTATTTATTTTAATGCTGAAATCAATGAAGATGGCAGTTCCTTCTGAAGGGCTTAGGGCAGGATATGGCGGTAATTACAGGAAATTAGACCCAAGTACTTCCTGTGGTGATGGTTTGGGTGTGGTGCCAGTACTGTCCTCAGTATATACAGTATATGCATGAAGACTCCCACACAGTGCGCATAGATATAGTTTTGGAGTATATGAGTAAAAATTATATAGAATAAACTGACTTTGTTTGATATAAACTGATTGATCCTCTGTTAATGGCTTGTCTATTTCTTCTCCGGTCCATAGCTGTTTCGTGAAGTGAGGATCATGAAGTTGCTGAATCATCCGAATATCGGTGAGCTTTGTGCTGCCCTCTCTTTTTAAGATTCTCATCAATCCCCAACCAAATGACAGAAACATGTTTGTGTTCTGCCTGCTTATTCTTGTGCAGATGCCTTTCTGAGAATATTGAGCATATACTAAGAAATTGACAGCTATGTTGTGATGGGTGTTGTCTAGGGCTGGGCAGTGTACTGTATTTTAACAATATTGATGCACGGACCGGTTTGGGTTTTTACTTTACCTTCTATAACGTTATTTGAATGTTTGTTAAATGTGGTATGTTGTGTGTAACTTCCATTTTTATAGTTTACTTCACTACTTGAGTCATCACTCTCCCCCTCTCTCTCCATAAAACATACTGTCCATTTTTTAACAAATACCATGATATGATATTTTGGCCATATCGTCCAGCCTTAGTGTTGTCGTGATTGGTTTGAACTTTCCGCTCTTTTCTCTGTAGTTAAGTTATTTGAAGTTATTGAGACTGAGAAGACACTGTACTTGATCATGGAGTATGCCAGTGGAGGTGAGTAAAGGCACAAGACACTCCTTTCAACACACCACTCAATCCCAGTTCTGTCTCACTCTATTCACATGCACTCTGTTCCACACTTGTCCTTTCATCCTCTTTTGTGTCTCCACTGCTTTTTTTTGTTCCTTCAACACTCCCCTACGTTCTGTCTCTATCCCCCCCAGGTGAGGTGTTTGATTACCTTGTTGCTCACGGGAGAATGAAGGAGAAGGAGGCCAGAGCCAAATTTAGACAGGTGAGACCCTTTTGTCTGCTGGTTTCTTTTCTGTTTTTGACACCGTTTTGACAATGTTATTGACAATACTGTTTAAAGGGGAATTGTCATCCTAGCTGTTGCTCCTTCTCTTGCTACAGATAGTTTCAGCGGTACAGTACTGCCACCAGAAGTGCATTGTACACAGAGACCTAAAGGTGAGGATAGACAAGAAATGTGGAAGGTGTTTTTTGTGTGCAGATGGAGAGATTTATGGATCCAATTCAAAGTGACAGATCAAGATCATTACATTATGAGGTATGATGTTGGATACGTTTTTAAAGGAATGTTACAGAAGCTTGTATCAATAATTAACACACTCTTTCTCCAGGCAGAGAACCTACTCCTAGATGCTGACATGAACATCAAGATCGCAGACTTTGGTTTCAGCAATGAGTTCACCATGGGGAACAAGCTGGACACGTTCTGTGGCTCCCCACCCTACGCCGCTCCGGAGCTGTTCCAAGGGAAGAAGTATGACGGGCCCGAGGTGGACGTCTGGAGCCTGGGGGTCATCCTCTACACACTGGTCAGCGGCTCTCTGCCCTTCGACGGGCAGAACCTCAAGGTGAGCAGGGAACTGTGAAAGAGGAAGGGATACATGGGAAACAAGTAATGTTCTTGAATACCTAGCTATCCTTGTCTTTTGTGCTTGTCTTCCCTTTAGGAGCTGCGTGAACGGGTTTTGCGGGGGAAGTATAGGATTCCCTTCTACATGTCCACAGACTGTGAGAACCTGCTCAAGAAGTTCCTCATTCTCAACCCAACCAAGAGGGGCAGCCTGGAGGTTAATAGTACCTCATCTAGTCACTGCTATTTCCTCCACTGCATACACTGTGTAGATGACTATAACGCTACTGTTAGTGCTTTGTTTCCCATCTTCCATCAACCCTACATCCCTGTCCTCCCTCTTCTCTCTGCTTGTGTCCAGCAGCAGATCATGAAGGACCGCTGGATGAATGTAGGCCATGAGGAGGAGGAGCTGAAGCCCTTCATCGAGCCCCAGCCAGACTATAAGGACCCCAAGAGGACAGGTCAGAACCCCGACCGAGCGGGGGGGTGGAAGAGAGGTGGGGCAGGTGTCTGGTGGATGAGCTGGTTGCAGCAGATGGGTTACTGGGGTGGGGTTTAGAGGTCACACTAATTGGGGGAGGGCTCCTCTATCTGAAGGTGCAGAATCTTTTCAGTCTTATTTTACGTGCTGTCTTAAGCTGAAATTACACGGAGAGACAGCGTGCGAGAGTAGTGAATGGTCGATTCACATATACTGCGTAGCGTATGCTGACATAATTGTCATGAAAATCCGTTAAAAAAAGGTGTATATATTTATTTATTTTTTCGCTCTGTTGCCTCGAAGTTATTGTTGCAAGTTCCTTTTGACTCACCTTATGTCCTACAGGAGCCACCATACCTAGGCTTAACAGTTGTTGTTTTGCTAGCTTCACCAGGATGTTGTAGCTAATAAACCTGAGCCGTTTATAAACAATTAAGTCTCGTTCTTTCTACATAAACAGTTCTCTTGATATCGGAGTCCTTGAGTTTTCCAGCTGTAGTTTGCTTAGGCTAAATGCCTATCATTGAAATCAATACATGTAGGCTGCAATTGTTTTCAAATATGTAGCCTATTTGACTGGCAAACCTTAGCTTACATCCCAGTACATTTAAACTACATCTTTAGTCTACCTAGCATATGAAAGATCATAACAATTCCTCTAATTCCTTTTCTACAAATGACCCACTCATTTTACCAGCGTTGCTCCACGTAGACATTCGGAAAAAAGACTTGCTGTCTAATTTGACACTTGCGGCCCGTCAGTTTTCTCACATTCACTCATGCATTCTATTTCCAGCGTGATCATGCACTTAAAAATGGAATTGAGCGTTAGTCTCTGTTACGTAACGTGCCCGTTGCTGTGTTGGCATGTGCCTACATGTTTAGTCAAACTAAATGCTAGACTTTTTGTTAACCTCTGTCCTTGTTTGCTGCCTTCCGTTTTATTAAATGATATGCCTGTACAATAGAACTGTTTTGTCCATATAACAATGCGCCTGTCTGAGTTTTAGAGAACTATTGACCTGTTGCTTTTTAGTATGTTAGACTTGTGTTAAGTAGTCTCTGATATGCCCCTGTCTACAATGCATGTGTGTGTGTAATGTTCTTCTGTCCTTGATGTGGTTGTAAGGCTGACATTTTATCCATTCTGTCCAGATATCATGTTGCAGATGGGCTACTCTGCAGAGGAGATCCAGGACTCGCTCGTCAACCAAAAATACAATGAAGTCATGGCCACATATCTATTACTGGATTACAGGAACACAGAGGTACAAAGTGTATACACTCACATCTGTAGGAGCGAACTGTGTCCTACTCCTGCCATGGTAATATTGATGACCATCCCTCCTCTTCTCCCTCAGATGGACGAATGTATCAGTCTGTCAATGAAATCCCGCCCAGGAAGTGACCTCACAAACAGCAATGCCCAATCTCCTTCTCACAAGGTACAGCGCAGTACCTCATCCAATCTGAAGCCCCGGAGAGCAACAGAAGCAGGTAGGAAGCTGTTTGGGTTGACGAGGGTACTGTAAATGTTGAACTGTTTTTGATATATAATCTTATTTGATTCTCATTCTTTGCGTCTCTGTCCCACCCTTTCTTTCTGTTGTCTGTCTCGTTCTTCTTCCCAGGTTCTTCTGCTTCCAAGCGTTCCCAGGGCGACAACAAGCAGACAGCAGAGGATTATGGGAGGAAAGGTTCTGGCACTGGCAGCTCCACTAAAGTCCCTCCCAGTCCTTTAGCAACAGCAGATCGTAAGAGGAGCACCCCAACCCCCTCCACCGTGAGTAGACTTATTGTTCGGCATGCCTGCCACTCTAGGATTGATGGCATGTACACTACTGTACCTAACATCTCCTCAATGGGTCATACAGAACAGCATCCTGTCCACTGGTACGAGTCGCAGTCGGAACTCGCCGGTCCCTGAGAGGGCCACACTTGGGGTCCAGAATGGAAAGGACAGGTACACACAAGCACCCTTGCAGCCACAGGCATACACAGACACGCTCACATGGCTGTGGAGCTCTCTTTTTGGAGCTAGTCGCGTGTCTAGATGGCAGTGTTGGCAAGCAGTGGTCAGCCGACAATCAAACACAGCAGCTAGCAGCTTCCCACCATAAGATGGAGTGTACATAGTCACACATTCACACCAGAGCAGAGATTTGACATTTTTCTAGAATGTATTAGTGACATTTGCAAAATTTTATGAAGGACTTAGAATGTACTCAAGGCCAGCTTACTCACTCACACAGTAATACATGGCATCTGTAATCAACTCAAACAATAATAATATCTTTGAACTCTAGCTCACACAATCATGGCAAGGTCAGTTTGCTAACAATTATTTAATATTTTACCATTTTATTACCATATCCTTCACTGAAATGTTTAGAATACAGCAGAGTAGAAAGCCAGGTTTAGGTGCAGAATCAGGGGCCTCAGACACTCTGACACTTAACAGTATTAAACACATTGACCCTGATAATCAGATCCCGCTCCTTAATCTGGGATTTGTGACGCTGGCTGCTCTTGTATGCAGGTTACTTCCAGGCACAAAAAGGGAAAAATGCAGGCAGGGAAGTGTTTAAAGAACACGTTCTGTTGGGGATCGAGGGGGAGCAGCAGTGACTCAGACATGTTTGCTATAAAAAGATGATTGGAGGGCGAACAGACAGTGGTCAGCTGTAGCGCTACTGGTAGAACAAGTCACTAGCACACATTCTCCTGACACAACAGCCATTTGACCATTTTTTTGTTTAATTTTTAAGCAGTTTTTCCTTTCCCCAAACTTGTGTTCTGTCCTGACAGTTTCTCCCTCAATTTCCAGCACTTCCTTTGCAGCAAGATTCTTTTGGGTGTGATGCTTCCCAGAAATAATGCAGTCTGTCATTAAACTCCCCTAATGAAAGCTCAGTGTTTCCCCTATATTCATTTAGAAGCTGCGGGCCGCTGCTTCTAAATCGTTGCCGCCTCGCAAAAAAAGGGGGGGTTGGTAAAACGTTTTCAGTCTAAACATAAAACGACTAAAACCAGATATAAAGTACTGAACAAAAATATAAACGCAACATATAAAGCATTGGTTGTATGTTTCATGAGCTGAAATAAAATATGCCAGAAATGTTTAATACGCCCAAAAAGCTTATTTTTCTCATTTGGTGCACAAATGTTTACATCCCTGTTAGTGAGCATTTCTCCTTTGCCAAGATAATCCATCCACCTGACAGGTGTGGCATATCAAGAAGCTGGTTAAACAGCATGATCATTACACAGGTGCACCTTGTGCTGGGGACAATACGGCTACTGTAAAATGTGCAATTTTGTCAAACAACATGTCTCATGTTTTGAGGGAGCATGCAATTGGCATGCTGACGGCAGGAATGTCCACCAGAGCTGCTGCCAGAGAATTGAATGTTCTCTAACATAAGCCGCCTCCAATGTAATTTTAGAGAATTTGGCAGTATGCCCAACCAGCCTCGTAACTGCAGACCACGTGTATGGCATCGTGTGGGCGAGCGATTTGTCAACGTTGTGAACAGATTTCCCCATGGTGGGTTATGGTATGAGCAGGCATAAGCTACGGACAATGAACACAATTTCATTTTATCGATGGCAATTTGAATGCACAGAGATAACGTTACGCAATCCCGAGGCCCATTGTCGTGCCATTCATCCGCTGCCATCACGTTTCCGAATGATAATGCACTGCCCCATGTTGCAAGGATCTGTACACAATTCCTGGAAGCTGACAATGTCCCAGTTAGTCTGCATACTCAGCAGACATGTCACCCATTGCCCATGTTTGGGTTGCTCTGGATTAATGTGTACAGCATGTTCCAGGTCCCGCCAACAGCCAGCAACTTTGCACAGCCATTGAAGAGGAGTGGGACAACATTCCACGGGCCACAATCAACAGCCTGATCAACTCTATGTGAAGGAGATGTCGCGCTGCGTGAGGTGGTCACCAGATACGGACTGGTTTGCGGATCCCTGCCCCTACCTATTAATATATATTTATTTTGTGTGTGACCAATGCATATCTGTATTCCCAGTCATGTGAAATCTATAGATTAGTGCCTAATGAATTTATTTCAATTGACTGATTTCCCTATATGAACTATAACTCAGTAAAATCTTAAACTGTGGCATGTTGAGTTTATTTTTGTTCAGTATAGAAAAGATAATGCAGCTATATATATTTTAGATAAGATAATGTTTGATAAGTAACACCCACCAAAATATAAACTAGACAGTCGGGGAGAATTCCAGAAATGTCATGGCATGGGGGCCTCCATTGATTTTATGTTTGAGTCACTCAGATAGCATTAGAATGCGGCATAAGCCATTGCAAAATGTGTTGAATTACAGGAAACTAGCTTTAAAACTACATCTACAACCGTGGCTGAAAAACAAATCTTAGGGGAAACACTGAGGCTGTTATGTTTAGTCATCCAATACAAACCTGCATTATTTGAGATGCTGTGTTGTCTGTGATAATGTGCATCAGTGTGGTTTCATCCCCCCTCAGTGTCCCTGCTTCCTCCCCAGTTCTAACCTTGTTACCCCATGGCTCTCTTCCACCCCTCACGGGGGATGGTCGGCACTGGGTTTATTCATTTCTCTCCCTCAGCCTGACCACCCCAGGGTCCCGTGCCTCCACAGCCTCGGCAGCTGCCGTACTCTCCTCCTCCCACCCCCGACATCACAAGTCCTTGTCCACCTCTGCTCACCCCAGCCCCCCAGACATCCATGCACACCGGCCCAGGCAAGTGGCACCAGGGAGTGGAGCACAAGGACAGCCACTCTGCAGGAGGGAGAGTAGAGTGGATATGAAAGGTTTTGGGTTAGATGGTTCCTGGTTGCAGTTCTCAGCATTGTGTGTCCAATATCGGGAACAAATTGGTATTAAAAGATCAGCTGTAGGGATTAAAAGAGTAGCAATATTGCTGTTGAAAAGGCAACCCACTTTTCTCTGTCACTTTCCACCACCCCCTGAAACACAAGCACCCTGCCTCTTTGTGAAATATCTTTCTCCCCACCACCACCACTGTCCTTGTCCAACCAGTCCTATCACTAATCTTCCACTAGAAAGCCAGATCCTGCAAAACCCTCAGTTACACATCACACACCATCACAATTTTATCTTGGCCCATCCGGTGCCGTTATGTTTTTGGCTGCAGTGAGCCTGAACCCTTTCAGCTCCTGGCTGGTGTGTGCATGTCATGTAATCCCCTTTAATACGTTCTGCAACTCCCTGTCCCCAAACACAAGTTGACATCTCGTGGCCCATGCACATTGTTCCATTTTGTATAAAAAAATAAAAATATACGTTTCCTCATGAACTAGCTATAATGCTGGGATGTCCTTCACATGTCAATTGGTTTACGTGTAATCCATTATCACTGAATAGTCACAGCTTATACTGTGGAAGCTATTTTCTCAATTGAAAGGGTGTTATAACCTCTGCCAATATGATCATGTGTGTGGTCCATGACATAAATCAACGGTATCACAGCTCCATGACCCTTCTCCATACTTCCCTCTTTGTTGTGATGCTGCAGCCATCGTTGTCCTGTTGGCTGATCCTAATGTGCCATGCTAATTGTGTGATTCATGCTGTGTGCCTATGATTTAACACTCAACAAGGCTTCACTGGCCTCACATTCTAAGTATGGTTTATACCTGCTGCCCGTGGTGGGTCACAAGGCTGTAAGATGTTATTTTACTGACTTCAGTCATGCTGAATTTTGCTGAGTGGATGGCACCACAGTTGGGGTGCATGTTTTAGACCAATAGAAATATGCCTTTTACACATTGCTTTTGCAAACGGCTTAATCAGGCTTCCTTGCAACTGTGGCATTTGTATAGAAATGGTATGCGTTTCATTCACTAAACTTTAGTTTACTCTGAAGGGCAGTAAGGTTTTTATCATAAGTTCTTTGTGGGAAATGGCTAAAGCAGTTGAAACTTTTGATGTGCATAATCATAATGAAATATATAATTGTCTCTCCTCTTCCTACTCACAAAACTATCAAAACAGCACCGCCCCTCAGAGAGTACCGGTGGCGTCTCCTTCTGCCCACAACATCGGCAGTTCCACGGCGACAGACCGTTCCAACTTCCCCAGAAATGTGACCAGCAGAAGCACTTTCAGTGCCGGCCAGCAGAGGGCGGCACGGGACCAACATACCTCCACTTATAATGGTCCCCCATCATCCCCTTCCCTCTCCTACGGGAACAGCCAAGCCCGAAGAGCCGGGGGCACTGGTATCTTCAGAAAGTTCACTTCTAAATTTGTGCGCAGGTGAGCGAATGGGGGAATCTGAGATGTGTGATGGGGAAGATGACTAGTGTTGAATCCAATAATATGCTGATCACATCCTGGTGTTGAACGGCTTAGTGAATTACAGTTAGGTGTTCATGTTTGTGCAGCGTGACCTTTGGACTGTTTTATTAGCATTTGTGTGTCCCTGTGATGGGTTTTTTGTGCACGCAATGCGCTTGACTACAAGTACTCCCCTCTTTCAGGTTAAGTTGGTTTGAAGCAGGTCATATTTCTGTGGCTATGGTTAGTTAGCACATAGTTGAAGCAGGTAGGGAAGTTACTGTGTGAGTGTACCTTGAAATACAATTCGGAATATCCTACAATAGTTTAATTGTTTAATGATAAATTGTACAACACCAGGAATTAAAACTAAGTAAATATAACATCATAATTGGCATGCATGTTTCCCATCCAGTGCTAATGTTAATCCTAATCTGAGTCCATTGTTCATGTAACTGCTCTGCCCCGAACATCCTGAATACTATGGTAATGTCAGGCTACAATAACAGCCATTTTGTGACCACCTGTTTTGCCCAAGCAGCTCACCTCCTGAGGGACACCGGGGGAGTATTCATGTATTTGAGTTGACTGACATGCACATGACATGTATAACAGATTGGCTGTGGTTTGTTTTGGGCACGTTTGTGTACATACCGTTTTTTTTTCTTCCCCCTCCCCTCCGTTGTAGAAATCTCACATTCAGATTCCCCAGAAGGTAGGCAAAAATAACCACACACTTGATTCTGTCAACTATTACCTTGTGTCCTGTCCTGTCTATCCTCTGTAAGGCTATCATTTTATGTGTCATGACCCTTTTCATGATTTTTTTTTTTACACTTATTTTTTAACCATTTGCCATTTATACTAACGCGCCCTGCTCTCGCCATCGCCTGATTCACCCTCGTCTGCTGCTCGGCTCTCTTCATCCCTCAGTGAATGATACTCCTCCCTTCTTTCTCGCATCCCTGTTTCCTTTTTGACTCCGTTAGTGTTATCAAATGTCATCCTGTGGGTCCTTGGACAAGTCAATAGAAAACACTCTGTGCTGCCCAGCCTGTGGCCGTGCTGCCCAGCCTGTGGCCGTGCTGCCCAGCCTGTGGCCGTGCTGCCCAGCCTGTGGCCGTGCTGCCCAGCCTGTGGCCGTGCTGCCCAGCCTGTGGCCGTGCTGCCCAGCCTGTGGCCGTGCTGCCCAGCCTGTGGCCGTGCTGCCCAGCCTGTGGCCGTGCTGCCCAGCCTGTGGCCGTGCTGCCCAGCCTGTGGCCGTGCTGCCCAGCCTGTGGCCGTGCTGCCCAGCCTGTGGCCGTGCTGCCCAGCCTGTGGCCGTGCTGCCCAGCCTGTGGCCGTGCTGCCCAGTGTACAGAGAACATAGAGCACAGATAAATGGTACCAGTCTGATTCGCTAACATTCCACTCCTTGTACTCCGTGTCATATGCCAAAGCATGGAGTGATAGCAGGGTTTTTTCTGGATGAAAAAGGGGCTTAGGGGGTGACGGGCGTGGCAGGGGGCGCGGTCTGACCGTGGGGCGCGGCCACATTTTTAATGCCCCCCCCCCCATCTTGGCGTTGTAGAGCTATTTTATAAGGACATATTCTACATCTTCTCCCTTGGAGCTGAGAAAAAGTAGCTATAGCTATTTTCCTGCAATTCTATGCATTTTGCCATGGTTAATGCTGTTATTTTGCACAAACATAATAATCTATATTACTAAATTCAATGTTTTGGGAATTTTCAATTCTTCCCAACTGTCTAGCTTTTATTTTGGGGATCGTTAGTTCTCAAAGATTATTAAAAAAATATATTTAGGTCCATTCATCTTTTAAAAAATGTTTTCTGATTTTTAGTTTACGTTTACACTTGGTTTTTCCATCCCGAAGATACATTTTGGTAACCTGAAAAAAAATGCTTAGGTGGCCCGCCCTAGCATTTCATTTTGATAATTTACTTATGAAGCTTGCATTTTGAATTTTTTGCTAAAATACATTATTACATAATCAAAATGTGTTGTAGCCTTAATAGACAAGTTATTGCCTGTGTGTTTATATATATTTTTTCAACTCACGACTTGGACTTGACTCAACCCATTCTACCTGGGATTCGACTTGAGACTTGGACCTTGAGACTTGCTTGTGACTAATAATAGTGACTTGGTCTCAGTCCTGAACTATTTGCAGGATAAACATTTTTTTATTTTATTTTAAAATATTTTCAATGGTATTGAAAAACCATCCTGTGGCTATTTCTAAACACCCCGGTCTGTGGTATACTGCCCAAGCCTTGTGGAAGAGGGGGGGCAGTGAAGTGTTTGTTGGCAATGTAGCATCGCTGTCATATTTTTGGGGGGATATCTCCTGCCTTTCTTTCTCTAGTCTGATACCAGACCACGGTCCAGGCTGCACTGCAGTTTGTGCTTAACAACCTTATTTTCAGCAACGTTCTGCAATTTCTTTTTCATCTTTTTTTTAACCATGGCTTATCCGCTAATACTTTGTCTTTTTAGATGTATTTTTTCTATTTTGAGTGAGTTGACTGCAGAGTCATTAGAGACGTGTATTTCTTGGCTCTCATATGATATTCTCAGCGCCCAAGATGTCCATTCAATCAGAAAAATAAGTGAAGATTGAAAGTTTTGACGTTTACAAAAATGTGCATCAAGGGGTGTATGTATTTTTAAGTCTTATTGTTGTGGGTGCAGACTTAAGGATGTTGGGCACCTTGAGAAACTGAGAACAGGTCTGCAGAATGCCTGCATATGCATCTGACAGATGCTGTTTGTTGTTTTTGATGCCTTGCTGTGGGAGTTTGAGAAGAGGGTTATTATATGGTGGTGATGGGATGTATTAACATAACAAAGATGTGATCTCTGACCTTTCATTCCAGTTGTATGCTAAACAAAAAAACAACAGTTTCCATGGATTGTGTGAGTCCACTTTGCGGTGGGGGGGTGACCAAAAACGCATTTGAATTTGTAGAGGTACCTAGTTATTCTCTCATAGCCCCCCCCAAAAAAATGTAGTGGCGCTCACATTCAGTAAATCTATGGATATGTGCAGCATTTTTCTAAGAAAAATACTATAGAATCTGGAAGTGGAAGGTGCAGGGGTTGCCATGGGAGTTGGTAGTGTTTGTTCTAACCTGGTAATAGCCTAATTGGAATTTTGGGAGACTAAACTTGTGCCAATTTTTTTTGCGGAGCCCGTATGAGGGAGAGGGTCGAGATGAGGCCAGCAGGTGAGGAATACAATAGTGAACATTTGATCAATCTGTTGATTCAGTGATTTTTTTATTTTTATTTTTTTATATATATATATTTTTTTTAATCAAATAATCATTACATTCATTGATTAAGGTGGTGTAAAGAAAAGCATGATTGTGATCATATAGCTCATTCAATTTTGACAATGCAAGCATAGATATTTTAATAACAGGAGACATGTATTCTGCAGCTTAGTGAAGCTTTTCATGTTCATGCTCATGCTGTGTCTTTGGCTTCCCCTGTGATTGAATGCATTGTTAACCAGCCCATAAGATTCCTGTTTTGTCTGTCTCCCCATTCTGTTTCGCTCCTTTTTTATTATATTACTGTCCTTTCCTACTTTCTTTGCAAACTCAGACCCATGCTGACCACCGCTGAGAAGCTGGAGAAGGTCACTCTGGGCTCTGTAGGAGACGAGAACAAGGACTTCCTGTCCTCCACCTCTACGGTACCCAGCACCCCGACTTCAAGCCTGACCTCCAAGGACCACAAGCCCCGCTCGCTGCGCTTCACCTGGAGCATGAAGACCACCTCCTCCATGGAGCCCAATGAGATGATGAAGGAGATCCGGAAGGTTTTGGACTCGAACAGCTGCGAGTATGAGCTGCGGGAGCGCTACATGCTGCTGTGCGTGTCTGGGAATCCCGCCTGTGACGACTTTGTCCAGTGGGAGATGGAGGTTTGCAAGTTGCCCCGCCTCTCCCTCAACGGGGTTCGCTTTAAGCGCATTTCTGGCACGTCCATCGCCTTCAAGAACATCGCTTCCAAGGTTGCCAATGAGCTCAAACTTTGAGCTTGTGGATGAGTAGTGGTGATGATGATGATGATGATGATGATGATGATTAACAAGGAGTCGGCTGGTGGAAGGAGACAGACTGGAGCACGCAGGCAGAGAGGCTAAACTTTGACACAGAACTGAGTTGAGAGGGCGACAAAGGAGCATGGAGAGACTTTTGGGTTGGGGAGGGGGTGCAAAGAGTTTAGGGGAGGTTGCGTGTATAGACCTTTTAAGGGGATTGTTAATTTTCTTGAGTGGGTGTTCTTTTCGTTTGGGTTTTCTATCCTCTCCCTCTGACTTTTCTGTTGTCTTCTAAGACAGTTTTGTTTCTACCTTAAACCTCACGATCCTCTTTTTCCAAAAGGAATTCATTGATGGAAAATATGAAAGGAAATGAAGCAATGAACTGATTGTGGGTTTAATTATATATATTTTTGTTGCCCAAAATAGCCCTGGACTCAGCCAGCTGTAACCCTCAGGCCCTTCTCTCTCCATTATCCTGCACCAAGGACAAACGGTCTAAACACCATGTTACTGCATCTTGCCCCTACTTTCAGCTGTCCGTTTTGAACAGATGAAGAGACCTGCAGTTTGACACTCTGAATGTACAACATGATTAGACGGATGTATCTTAGGTACAACGCATATTCACTACAATGTAAATTGGATTTGACATCATGTTCTGATTCTGATCAGCTAATGAAGGCTGCACAAGGTTTCTGCTTCAGTGTGGTGGTTCAGAAAGCCATTTTTACATCACAGCACAATGTCTTACTTGATGGTAAAGTGGAAGTGCAGACTGGATTTACCTCTTTGCTCTGATTACGAGCCTTCACCACCCTTTACCCCAAGCCCCTTCAATTAGTTTTTGTTTTTCTACAGCAGGAGTAATTTATCTGATGAACTAATTAAGGGCCAATTGATAATTATTGGTGGATTGTAATGTAATTAAGAGTTGCTGGTTGGTTTCAATGTGCTGCACTGGAATGTCTGAATTCCCTTGCCTTTCTCTGGAGAAAATAATTATTAATATTGTTATTAAGAATAAACAAAGTTGGATGATTTATTTGCTTGTGCTCTTCAGTTGTTTAATCTGTTTTATATACAGTTGAAGTCAGAAGTTTACATTAACTCATTTTTCAACCACTCCATACATTTCTTGTGCACAAACTATAGTTTTGGCAAGTCGGTTAGGACATCTACTTTGTGCATGACACAAGTAATTTTTCCAACAATTGTTAACAGACTACTATAACAGATTATTTCACTTATAAATTCACTGTATCATAATTCCAGTGGGTCATAAGTTTACATACACTAAGTTGACTGTACCTTTTTAAACAGCTTGGAAAATTCCAGAAAATTATGTTATGACTTTAGAAACTTCTGATAGGCTAATTGACGTCAATTGGAGGGGTTCCTGTGGACGTATTTCAAGGCCTACCTTCAACCTCGGTGCCTCTTTGCTTGACATCATGGGGAAATCCACAAAGACCTCAGAAAAAAAATGGTAGACCTCCACAAGTCTGGTTCATCCTTGGGACCAATTTCCAAACGCCTGAAGGTACCACGTTCATCTGTTCAAACAATAGTACGCAAGTATAAACACCATGAGACCACAGCCGTCATACCGCTCAGGAAGGAGATGCGTTCTGTCTCCTAGAGACTAACATACTTTGGTGAGAAAAATGTAAATCAATCTCAGAACAACAGCGAAGGACCTTGTGAAGATGCTGGAGGAAACGGGTACAAAAGTATCTATATCCACAGTAAAACGAGTCCTATATCAACATGACCTGAAAGGCCACTCAGCAAGGAAGAAGCCACTGCTCCAAAACCACCATAAAAAAGCCAGGCTACAGTTTGCAACTGCACATGGGGACAAAGATCATATTTTTTGGAGAAATGTCCTCTGGCCTGATGAAACAAAAATAGAACTGTTTGGCCATAATGACCATCATTATGTTTGGAGAGAAAAAAGAGGGAGGCTTGCAAGCCGAAGAACACCATCCCAACCGTGAAGCACGGGGGTGGCAGCATCATGTTTTGGGGGTGCTTTGCTGCAGGAGGGACTGGTGCACTTCACAAAATAGATGGCATTATGAGGAAGGACAATTTTGTGGATATATTTAAGCAACATCTCAACACATCAGTCAGGAAGTTAACGCTTTGTTGCAAATGGGTCTTCCAAATGGACAATGACCCCAAGCATACTTTCATAGTTGTGGCAAACTGGCTTAAGGACAAAGTCAAGGTATTGGAGTGGCCATCACAAAGCCCTTACCTCAATTCTATAGAAAATGTGTGGGCAGAACTGAAAAAGCGTGTGCGAGCAAGGAGGCCTACAGACCTGACTCTGTTACACCAGCTTTGCCAGGAGGAATGGGACAAAATTCACCCAACTTATTGTGGGAAGCTTGTGGAAGGCTACCTGAAACATTAATTTAAAGGCAATGCTACCAAATACTAATTGAGTGTATGTTAACTTCTGACCCACTGGGAATGTGATGAAAGAAAAAAAAGCTGAAATAAATTCTCTCAACTATTTCACATTTTTAAAATAAAGTGGTCATCCTAACTGATCGAAGACAGGGAATTTTTACTAGGATTAAATGTCAGGAATTGTGAAAAACTGAGTTTAAATGTATTTAGTTAAGGTGTACGTAAACTTCCGACTTCAACTGTAAGTCATGGATGGGAAGGAACTCCAGCCTGCTTAATTTGCCCACATATTGCTGACGAATGAAGAAAATGCACTGAACAATTGCACTTGTTTATGAGTGAGACTAATTATTTTCACTTTATTGCAGATCTTTTGCTACAGTATAGAGATCCTATTTTTGACATTTCCATCTGCAAAGTTCAGAACGTTTCTCTTCACGAAATAACACCCCAGGACTGGTGAAAGCTAGCCTAATGATGGGGCTTCTTCATATTGCTTTTTCATACCTGTAAAATATTTTACAGTGCTGTTGAAAAATAAGAGTAAGAACTTTACATTGAGAAACTTATGGAGTCACTACATGTGGCTTTCACTCCTCCACTACTGTTTTTCTGCACTGATCTGAAAGTGCATGCTCCAAGTAAATAGAAGAAAATCACATCACGTAAGCCTGCTGATCATTTATACAGTCGTGGCCAAAAGTTTTGAGAATGACACAAATATTAATTTTCACAAAGTCTGCTGCCTCAGTTTGTATGATGGCAATTTGCATATACTCCAGAATGTTATGAAGAGTGATCCGATGATTTGCAATTAATTGCAAAGTCCCTCTTTGCCATGCAAATGAACTGAATCGCCAAAAAACATTTCCACTGCATTTCAGCCCTGCCACAAAATGACCAGGTGTGAGTGTTGACAAGGACAAGGCTTGAGATCACTCTGTCATGCTGATTGAGTTGGAATAACAGACTGGAAGCTTCAAAAGGAGGATAGTGCTTGGAATCATTGTTCTTCCTCTGTCAACCATGATTGCCTGCAAGGAAACACGTGCCGTCATCATTGCTTTGCACAAAAAGGGCTTCACAGGTAAGGATATTGCTGCCAGTAAGATTACACCTAAATCGACTATTTATCGGATCATCAAGAACTTCAAGGAGAGCGGTTCAGTTGTTGTGAAGAAGGCTTCAGAGCGCCCAAGAAAGTCCAGCAAACTCCAGGAATGTCTCCTAAAGTTGATTTAGCTGCGGGATCGGGGCACCACCAGTACAGAGATCGCTCAGGAATGGCAGCAGGCAGGTGTGTGCATCTGCACGCACAGTGAGGCAAAGACTTTTGGAGGATGTCCGGTGTCAAGAAGGGCAGCAAAGAAGCCACTTCTCTCCAGGAAAAACATCAGGGACAGACTGATATTCTGCAAAAGGTACAGGGATTGGACTGCTGAGGACAGGGGGAAAGTCATTTTCTCTGATGAATCCCGTTTCCGATTGTTTGGGGCATCTGGAATACAGCTTATCCGGAGAAGACCAGGTGAGCGCTACCATCAGTCCTGTGTCATGCCAACAGTAAAGCATCCTGAGACCATTCATGTGTTGGGTTGCCTCTCAGCCAAGGGAGGGGGCTCCCTTATTCACAGACATGAATAAAGAATGGTACCAACACATCCTCCGAGAGCAACTTCTCCCAACCATCCAGGAACAGTTTGGTGACGAACAATGCCTTTTCCAGCATGATGGAGCATCACAAGGTGATAACTAAGTGGCTCGGGGAACAAAACATTGATATTTTGTGTCCATGGCCAGGAAACTCCCCAGACCTTAATCCCATTGAGAACTTGTGGTCAATCATCAAAAGGCGGGTGGACAAACAAAAACCCACAAATTCTGACAAACTCCAAGCATTGATTATGCAAGAATGGGCTGCCATCAGTTAGGATGTGGCCCAGAAGTTAATTGACAGCATGCCAGGGGGGATTGCAGAGGTCTTGAAAAAGAAGGGTCAACACTGCAAATATTGACTCGTTGCATCAACTTCATGTAATTGTCAATAAAAAGCCTTTGCCACTTATGAAATGCTTGTAATTATACTTCAGTATTCCATATCTGGCCGTGATTGAAAGTCCAATAGGGTGTCGCACAATTGGCCCAGCGTCGTCCGGGTCTGTCCGGGGTAGGCCGTCATTGTAAATAAGAATTTGTTGTTAACTGACTTGCCTAGTTAAATAAAATACGCAGCCGTACACAACAAACGTTGCCCTTCCTAGTTATCCAGCTCGCTTTAGTGCCAGCTGCCGCTAGCTTGCTGCCTGGCTATCGTAATTTGTTGTCAGTGGGAAGTAGGGCTGTGATGAAGCCATCAAAGTACATACCTACGTAACCCAACCTACACGGTGATATTTAAGTTCATTTGTACAGAAATAGACGAAAGCAGCCAGCTAGCAGCTGACGATTTTAGCTTGCTAGCTAGCCTGCTGCTGGCAGCTATCTCGCTAGTTGTGACTAGTAGCTAGCTAAACCCCACATCCACTAACAACATTATCTAACTAGGCTACATCTACTAAGGTATTTATATTTGGTCAGAAAGGCACACTTTATTTTGTGGAATGTAACTAGCTCGCTAGATATTTCAATTGGCTGTCTTTTTGTAACTTATCAGTCACTAACGTTAGCTAAATATACTAGCCAGTTAACGTTAAATAGCCTGGCTGTAACATGCTAGTTAAACCCCAAAAGCCCACACTGCCTGAGAACCCCAGAATTCCCATTTACTCTAACGATTCCAATGAGGTGTTAATGTCCTAATTAATTTTTTGTTTTAGACCGGTTGAGTGCTGAAGAAGTGTCATCCTGTAAACTTGAAACACCCCTTATGTGCAACAGCTAAGTCAATACTGTCTTTTTAGCTACCATACTAAAAGGGTGAATATATTTGCTGGAAATGTGAACTCCCCAACCACAGAGCCAGAACTGCGTACCCTATTTGAGAAGTATAGTCCGGTATTGGACTGTGACAATCTGAAAAACTATGGCTTTGTGCACATGAATGAGGAGGCAGCCCAGAAGGCAGTGGTAGAACTCCATGAGCTCAATGGGGCGCGAATCACAGTGGGGTTTGCCACAACGAAGGTCCGCAATGCCACAAAGATCTATGTAGGGAATGTCCCTGAGGGGACCACAGCTGATAAGACCGCTCTTCCAGCCGTTTGGTAAGGTGGTAGAGTGTGACACTGTGAAGAACTTGGCCTTTGTGCACATGCAGAAAGAAAATGAGGCCGATGGGGCCATTTCTCAGTTAAACCACTCTAAACTGGAGGGCCAAAAGATCTTTGTGTCCATCTCCCGCAACAATCAATCCAGAAATGGCAGAGGGGATGACTACCCTCCCCCACCTCATCACTATCCACTTCACCCACACCACGCTCCTCACTACCTCCCCGCTCGAGCGCCACACAGTGACTACTACCCATCTCGTGGTCGCCTTCCACCCCCTCCTAGGGCCTATTACGATCGTGACCTATATGAGAGGAGTGTCTGCCATGACCCATACTCTTCCTCTTACTTTGAGCAGGATCCTTATGAGCGACGGCTTCCCCCACTCCCTCAGCGGCCACTTTCTCCCCCACTTACTTCCTGTTATTACCAGGAGCGCAGCCCCCTGGCTAACCGCCACACCCTGTTGCTCTCACCTTCCTCTGCCAGCTATGTGCGAAGTGGTGCTCGGTGAGATTTTGTTGGTGGCATTTTGTCTGTGCCCCCTCCTTCCTCTATGTTCTGGGCTCAGGCTTTGATAATGATGATTACTTTGGGGAGAATTACTCCAATGGTTTTGGTAGCGGTTACTAAGGGCTATTTTTTAAAAGGGAAGATTTACTATATGAGTGCACAGAGGTTTTTTGAAGCTGGTTGTAATCGTATATTATATAGAAAAATGGGAAATAGGGACAATACTGTACATTCATAATTCTTACTTAGTCAAACATCACACTTAATTGATTTTGACTAGTTTTTGTTTATTTATGATGGAAGAAACGCCAGCCTTCACAGCAGTCTATGAATAATTGTATTGAGTGTTTGATTGGTAACAGATTTGTAGACTTGAGGTGGAAGGCTAGTGTCTCAATGTCTGTTAATATTATATTTTGGACTTTTGGAGTTTAGGATTTTCTGGTGTAGTATAGGAGTTATGTTTTGTGTAGTAGACCCTATATTGAGTGGATGGCTCTGCCTAAAAGTCCTGAAATACTACTCTCTAAGACATATTTTTATTTGTCCCCTAAAAATAACCCCCTTCCCTCAGGTTTTTGTCATTCGCCCCAATTCAAAGATTGGGGGTGTTGAACGACAAACCAAACACACCGCAACAGCTGACCGAGCTCATCTCCTCTGAAGGCCTTGCCACGTTCAACGCAGCATCATACGATCGGTTCATCGACTAAATAAAAAGATAACCACCGAAAAACCGTTGCACCGCCATAGTCACACAGCTTGTTACTATTTACTATTTACTATTTCACATGATGCATATATTAACTAATCACCCGCTTTCTGTTGCGTTTTGTTTTTGTATAACGTGACGTGGATGTAATCCAAAATAAAATAGACATCTACGCCTATAGACTTTCCTGATTGTACGCTTCTCGGCATTTTGCTAATGTTAAAATGCTGTTAATTTGAATGGGAACAAACAAGGAGCTATTTTGAATTACTTATTTCGAATTCATCATTACGGTTGTTGAAACGTTGGACAAATTTGAATTGTTTTGATAAGAAATATTTGTCATTTAGCAGCTTAAATAAAATGTCGACCTCTCACTCTGATCCCATCGATTTTTTGTTTAATACATTTTTTGTTGACTATCTTTACAAACTGATTATGGAATAATATTCCGGTGGCGATTGTATAAATTGTTCAGCAGTCTTATGGCTTGGGGGTAGAAGCTGTAGAGGAGCCTTTTGGTCCTAGACTTGGCGTTCCATTACCTCTTGCCATGCGGTAGCAGAGAAATCATCTGCTCTATAGTGAAAGTGTCATTCATGTGGCCTGTGTGTTATTTTTATACAGAGGTAGTTGACGAAGAGGAAGGAAGCCACTTTAGACGATCTATTAAAATGCGTCCACAGTTCATCTGGTGATGTGCGCGAAGAAAGTAGGGAACCCATAAAATACTTTCGGACATAACCAACTTCGCTCAGATCCTACTACGTGTGTTCGTGTACCGTACCATCTAAACATAACAACACGTGGTCATCGTTCAAGTAAGTTGTCTGTCTCTAAAGAAAGTAAACGTATGAGAAGCAAAACATGACACTATGTCAGAAATATGATAGTATTTTGCAGTCACTGAAATGGTCTGAATTTGGTCTAATAGCTAGCAATTTCCTGTCAAATTCAGTTCCATCATGGCGCGAATATTGTGGTACCCCAGCCAGTTAAATGAATTGAGCCCTCTTCTGCTCAACAAAATACATTTAAAAGCTTGGCAATGTAGACTTGTCTTGAAGTACTATTCCACTAGTTTCAAGTTGTAGTTATTAGTCGTATGTACGGGATACACATAATATAACGTTATATACTGTCCAACGAAATGCTTGCAGGTTTCTTCTCGACAATGCAATAAGAAATAATAACAAAGATAAGTATACGACAAAGTAAAATGCTCAGTACAATATAATATTTTTAGCATCAGTATCACACAGGAAGGCACAATTTATAGTCCGATATTTACACGTATTTTGGGGAAGGGGATTTGTGAGGAAGTGTTTTAAATTGTGCAGTATTTAGCGAGCAATCATACGGGACTGGTAGTAGCAGTTGTGATGTGTGTGTGTGTGTAGCATGATTGTATAGGTAGGTCTGTGTGTGGCTAATGGTTAAACCACAATGTCCATATTTTTTTTTACAGCCCAGTACTCCCCAGCCCTTCCATCTGGCGTTGATGTCTTCCCCCCTGCCCTCCTTTAGACTGAATACCGGGGCTCAGATGCCCCTCCTGGGCCTAGGAACATACAGGCTGCAAGGTAAGCAAATGCACTTGAGTGTTGACGCTGCACTCGGAGAAGGGTATCGTGCCTTTGACACTGCTGCGGTGTACGGCAATGAAGCAGACTTGGGCCATGCCCTGTTGGACCTGATGCCCAAACACAACCTGACCAGAGCAGACATCTTTCTCATCAGTAAGCTGTCCCCAGCGGACATGGGCTCGAAGGCCAGAGAGGGCTGTGCTCGTAGCCTGGAGAGGCTGGGGCTAGGGGGATACATTGACTTGTACCTCATCCACTGGCCTGGAACTGAGGGTCTGGAACCAGAAGATGAGAGGAATGCACAGCATCGAGCCCACAGCTGGACTGTCATGGAGGAGCTATATGCCAATGGGATGCTCAGAGCAATTGGGGTCTCAAACTACTCTCCAAGGCACCTGATAGAGCTGCTGGAGACCTGCAGGGTGCGCCCTGCCGTGCTGCAGGTACATTAATGTCCTCATGATTTGTTGAAGTGGTTTTATATTTCAAATTTGACACATACCGAATAGACCATAGTTTAAATCTATTCGAATTTAGCTTAGCCAAGGGCACAGCTGCTGTTTGTATCTGGCCTGGGATTTTAACTCTCATTTATTATATATTTTTTACCATTCTGCAGGTGGAGTTCCATCCTAGACTGACACAGAAGAAGCTGAGGGTCATTTGCAGGGACTCGGGAGTCTGCTTCCAGGCGTATTCATCTCTGGGGAAAGGTGCCCTGTTGTTGGAACCAGAAGTTGTTGCTATGGCGGAGGGGCATGGCAGAACTCCCTCCCAGGTGCTCTTGAGGTGGGCCATTCAGCAGGGTGTGGCTGTGTTACCCAGGTCCGCACGGCCCAAGAGGGTGAGAGAAAATGGGCAGGTGTTTGACTTTGACCTGGATGAAGGGGGAATGGAGAGACTGTCTGACATGGACAGTGGAACAAGATTCTGCAAAAGAGATCCCACTAGTGTGGTCTAGAGGAGAGAGCCCCACAACAATATACTTGATCAGTCATAGAACAATGTGTTAAATGTAATTCTGAACTACAAACAAACCTATAATGAAATGTAACGTTTCATTTACCATGTTTAAGTCATAGTTCCTTGATTCTTGAACAAATGTTAGGCCAATCGGTTAGTTTAAATAAAGACCTATCCTAATGCATGTTAAAATGCTTAATATGAATTACTTCAACAAACATGCAAAAAACAATAGTCACATTTTAATAAGCAATGTTCAAACATTTAATCTGTTACGTAACATAACAAATATTTACAAATAGTTATACAGTTGTTTTTTTATGAAAAAGATAAATATAAAAATGTTGAGCCACACACAAATTTTCAAGTAGAATATCAGTTTTAACTGATGGCAGTGGACGACTCCTACTATTGTTTATACATCAGATTGCCATATACACACATATTTCTTCAACTGAATGCTTAACAGTATTCCAAATATTTGCATATAAGGCAGTTGAGAAGGCTGCATATGGCCTGGATTGTAAATATTTACATACCGGTATACACACTATACAATTGAAAAAATATACGAAATCAATTAAAGACTATTGCAAATGAAGGAAGATAATGAAATGTAAAGCATCTAAGTTTAAGAGCAATACCAAAATAAACTTAGTGTATCAGTTAAGTATGTATGAAGATAATTGAACATCTACTTTTACGTTTTTGGCAATACCCTGACTTGAAATAGGTGCCTGTCCATCTAAGTCTACGTAAATCTACTCATTCTATCGCACACTGGAGTTACATGCGCCTATGTCAAGTCAGAATGCACTAAAGTTTTTGGAGACAAAGGCATTTAATAGGCTAGCATAGGTGGGGGGGGGGTCTGTATAATAAAACGTTTTGTACACCATACCCGTCTTGTAATTATTGTTGTCACAGATCAGTTGTTCTTTCACAGGTTTCATATTTAATCATTCAAGTATATTTACATTTAGTTTATTTCAAAACATTAGTTATTAGCCTACACTTTGAAATTCATACTTACAAATGTAGAAACATTTCATAGAACAATTTGACATTTCTCTGCAAATATGTTTATAAATATGTAATTGGCACAAGAGATTGTCGCTTTTTAATGACTGCATTTCTTCGAAAATGCATTTATTATGCACTGAATAACTTTTTGGTAATATTGCAACATATTTTCAATATGCAATGCATTTTTGCATAACGTTTGATTTGATTGTACAAAAAGGTCACATTTGAATTGGTGATATTCTCCAAAGACATACTGTAATTTAAGCAAAAGTATGCCTATGAGATGTGAATATTTCAGGTGTGGTCCAGTCATTATGGAAATGTGTATGAGCTCCTTTATGCCTTGGCTGGGTCTCTGAAAGAAGTGCGTACTGTATTGGTTTCTCACTCCCTGCCTTCTGCCTCCTTTGGACTCCAGAGGAAAGAGAACCATCCTCGGGAGACTTTCTGCTTGCCTCCTCCTGGGCTAATCCCTCTCTTGGGCTCCTGGGCAGGGAAATGGATTGAAAGGTCAACTCTATACATTTTTATGTAAAGCAGCCTTTACTGCAATCACTGTCAATTAGTGATACTCTGATAAATAATCTTCCCACTGTATATAAACTATGCTTAGATCTGTGGAGTCCATTCATGTAGCTAAGGATAAAGTCACATATTACACATTTACTATACATGTATATAGAAAATGGGAATGAGTGTCTGCCTTGTCCCCAATCTTTCAATTGTACACTCCTCTGCCAGCCCACATCTTACCCCTTTGTCGAGCCAGGTGTCAAATTCATCACTCATCCTCCTCAGCTGGCAGCCATATTTCTTTGCAGCCCACAGTGCAGGAGGAGCAGACTGTGATCGGCCTCGGAATGAAGCCCCATCACCCCCGCCATCCTCAGTAGGAGTCATCACATCCTGAAACTCTGTGTCTTCCCTTTTTCCAACCTGGGAGCACACCTGGGACTCTGAGTAGAGCCGGACTCGCTCACCTGTGTCAGTGAGTGGGAAGGGGGGAATTAAGACATGTTTAGATGTATTTATACCTGAAGAGATTCACACATGTATCCAAACTGAGTATGAATGTATTTGCACATGATATTCCATATCCAGGCATGATAGGTTTGAGGGCAAATGCAAGTTTGATTCTGACCTGGTCTTGGTCTGTTGCTCATTGTAGTTGAGACATGGAGCTGAAATTCAGAGTTGTGTGTGGTTCCTGAGTGGTCAGACTCACATTCATCCACACAATCATGTATGTGGTCCATTGTAAATACCTGAAGAGAAATGGGCCATCCACAGTGAATTATTTTAATTAATTACGATCCCCATTAGCTGACGCCAATGGTTATATTTGTTTTTTGAAACCAGGTTTGCAGTTCACTTGCGCTATATTAGATGGAAGGGAGTTCCATGCACTCATGGCTCTGTGTAATACTGTACATTTCCTTGAATTTGTTCTGGACCTGAAAAGAACCCTGGTGACATGTCTGGTGGGGTAAGTGTGTGTGTAAATTGACTATGCAAACTATTTGGAATTTCCAACACATTGTTTCTTATAACAACAAGAAGTGATGCAGTCAGTCTTTCCTCAATTCTTAGCCAAGAGAGACTAGTGTTGCTCATAACCATATGTATCTACTGTAAGGAATAGTGTGGCTCATAACCATCTACTAAGGAGAAGGTTACTCTTACCACAGCAGGCTGTTGGTAAAATCACTATACATGTATTTTATTTATTTGTAGGAATGAAATATTTTCAGTATATTCAGCTAGAACTTACCCAAGGTAAAATCACTATACATGTATTTTATTTAATAATAGGAATTAAACATTTTCAGTATATTCAGCTAGAACTTACCCAAGGTAAAATCACTATACATGTATTTTATTTAATAATAGGAATGACATATTTTCAGTATATTCAGCTAGAACTTACCCAAGGTGTCCTGACGACTTGCAAGAGGGTGGTTATAGGTTGACTCTATTTTGGCTATCCTCTTCTTCTTCTGTCAATGTTAAACTGGGCTTTGGAAGTGATGCTATTTCTGTTTCTCCAAAACCCAGTCGGTGTTGATTTCCTCTCATTGCAAGTGGCACACCCAAATAGAAACAGTAACGGTCTAGCTAGTAACGTTATTGCTTTGTGTGCCACCGGGAGCCTTGTATGATCAAATGTTCAAAATAAACCTTCGTAGCTAGCTCACATCTTCTGTTCTTAAAGATTGTCTTCACTAACTCAATTTCAATCGACGAGTTTATCAAATTCTTACTGAAATGTCTTGACATATGGTAGGCGGTCTCGAGTACCCAATGCTGTTGTTGTCTTCCGTCGTCTTGTACAGTAGCACCTCTTCGCCCAATAGGCTGACACTGGCACGCAGAACAAGCCAATAAGCGCGCGCTGCTAGGGCTTTTTCAATGGCTATCTTGTCAAAACGTCACTGTTGCGAAACGGGTATGGAACACAGTTGTATAAGTGGGTATGGAACAGTTGTATAAAGTATGGAAAGCCGAATGGTTCGTGCAGTCTCGTGACTTGTTTACCGTTTCGCCCATCCCCGCGCGCACAATTGACTAAAGCTTATTATTGATATTGGGTAGTGTCAGTATTAGGTTAGTGATTCATTGGTGTGTAGTGGCGGACATTTAGATTAGCTCATAAATAACCACACTATTACATTAGGTAGAGCAATTTGCCAATGCCCTGTATATTTGTTCCTCTGTAATTTAGTCACACTTTCACTTGAGATAATGTGTACTTTATCTGAGATATCACCCCTAATGATTTTTCATTTGTTGGAAGCAGTACAATATTCTGGCCATGATAACAGACCTGTAATGAGGGACATCACATCAACATGAGGTAGCCTATGCTTTTTTTATGTCGCCACAGCAATTATGTACATGGTGCCTTCAGAAACTATCCACACCGCCTGATTTATTCCACATTTTGTTGTTACAGCCTGAATTCAACATCAAGAAAAAACAAATATTTAATATCACCCATCCACACACACCCCATAATGACAAAGTGAACACGTTTTAGAAATTTTAGCAAATGTTTTGAAAATGAAATACAGAAATATCTGATTTACATAAGTATTCACACCCCAGAATCAGCTTTGGAGCAATTACAGCCGTGAATCTTTCTGGGTAAATCTCTAAGAGCTTTGCACACCTAGATTGTACAATATTTGGCCATTATTATTTAAAATGTTATGTCAAATTGGTTGTTGATCATTGATAGACAATAATTTTCAAGTCCTGACATATTTTCAAGCAGATTTAAGTCAAAACTGTTACTTGGCCAATCAGGAACATTCACTGTCTTCTTGGTAAGTAACTCTGGTGTAGATTTTGCCTTGTGTTTTAGGATATTGTCCTGCTGAAAGGTGAATTAATCTCCCGGTGTCTGGTGGAAAGCAGACTGAACCAGGTTTTCCTCTAGGATTTTGCCTGTGCTCCATTCTGTTTTAACACTTTGTATTCATGGCAAAACATTAATTGCTTTGCCACATTTTTTGCAGTGTTACTTCAGTACCTTGTAAACAGGATGCATGTTTTGGAAACATTTTATTCAGTACAGGTTTCCTTCCTTTCACTCTGTCAATTAGGTTAGTATTGTGGAGTAACTTCAATGTTGTTGATCCATCCTTAGAGTTTAATGGCTGTGATAGGAGAAAACAAACTGTTTTAAAGTCACTGTTGGCCTCATGGTGAAATCCCTGAATGGTTTCCTTCCTCTCCAGCAACTGAGTTAGGAAGGACACCTGTATTTTTTTAGTGACCTGGTGTATTGATAGTAATAAACCATCCAAAGTGTACTTAATAACTTCACCATGCTCAAAGGGATATTTAATATCAGCTTTTTTTTTTTTTTACCGATCTACCAATTCTTTGGGAGCCATTGGAAAACCTCCCTGGTCTTTGTGTTTGAAATTTTAATGTGGTTTGTGTGTAGCGGGTGTAGAGGAGTCAGGTGCAGGACAGCAGATATGAGTAAATAAACGTACTTTACCGCAAAATATACGAATGCAAAACAATAAAGAGAGCCCACATTAACGGTCCGTACTACATGCAAACAATTACTCACAACCAGACATGGGGGAACAGAGGGTTAAATAATGAACAAGTAATTGGGGAATTTAAACCAGGTGTGTAAGACAAAGACAAAACAAATGGAAAATGAAAAGTGGATCGGCGATGGCTAGAAGGCTGGTGACGTCGACCACCGAACTCCACTCGAACAAGGAGAGGGACCGACTTGGGCGGAAGTCATGACTGTACCCCCCCTTGAGCAGCGCACCGAAACCGACCTCGGGGACGACCCGGAGGATGAAGTGCAGAGCGATCCGCATGGAGACGGTGGAACTCCCTCAGCAACGAAGGGTCCAAGACGTCCTCCACCGGCACCCAGAATCTCTCCTCCGGACTGTACCCCTCCCACTCCATGAGGTACTGAAGGCCCCTCGCCCGACGCCTCGAGTCCAGGATGGCTTGAACAGCATACGCCGGGGCCCCCTCGATGTCCAGAGGGGGCGGAGGAAACTCCCGCACCTCAGATTCCTGGAATGAACCAGCCACCATTGGCCTGAGGAGAGACACATGGAATGAGGGATTAATACGGTAATCTGGGGGAAGCTGTAACCTGTAGCATACCTCGTTCAGTCTTCACAGGACTTTGAATGGCCCCACATACCACGGACCCAGCTTCCGGCAGGACAGGCGGAGGGGCAGGTTTCGGGTCGAGAGCCAGACCCGGCCTCACTGCGGTGACGGTCGGCGCTCGCCTTATGCTGTCGGCCCATTGCAGGTGCACATGGGCGGCATCCCAGGTCTCCTCCAAGCACTTAAACCATTCGTCCACTGCAGGAGCTTTGATCTGGCTCTGATGCCAAGGTGCCAGAACCTGCTGATACCCCAGTACACACTGGAAGGGAGAGAGGTTAGTGGAGGAGTGGCGGAGTGAGTTTTGGGCCACCTCTGCCCAGGAGATGAATGCCGCGCACTCCCCCGGCAGGTCCTGGCAATATGACCGCAGAAACCTGCTCGTTACTCTCTGGGTGAAAACCTGAGGTGAGGCTGACCGAGACCCCCAGACGTTCCATGAACGCTCTCCATACCCTGGACGTGAACTGAGGACCCCGATCAGAGACTATGTCCTCAGGTACCCCGTAGTGCCGGAAGACGTGAGTGAACAAGGCCTCCACAGTCTGTAGGGCCGTAGGGAGACTGGGTAAAGGGAGGGGACGGCAGGACTTAGAAAACCGATCCACAATGACCAAGATCGTGGTGTTGCCCTGTGAGGGAGGAAGATCCATCAGGAAGTCCACTGACAGGTGCCACCACGGCTGTTGCCGAACGGGTAGGGGTTGTAACTTCCCTATGGGCAGGTGCCTGGGAGCCTTGCACTGGGCGCACACCGAGCAGGAGGAAACATAAACCCTCACGTCCTTGACCATGGTGGATCACCAGTACTTCCCACTAAGGCAACACACCGTCCGACCGATGCCAGGGTGACCAGAGGAGTGTGACGTGTGGGCCCAACAGATCAAACGGTCATGGACAGCAGGCACCCAGCTGGACACTTCGTGGGCTCTGTGCGTAATGCCCGCTCGATGTCCGCATCCAGCTCCCACACCACCGGTGCCACCAGGCAAGAGGCTGGAAGTATGGGAGTTCTGGGAACCTGGTCTGTAGGACAGAGTGAAAACAAAACGGGTAAAGAACATGGCCCACCTTGCCTGGTGAGGGTTCAGTCTCCTCGCCGCCAGGATGTACTCCTTGTCCCCTGCCTCAGGTGGAACAGACGTTCACCTGCCACTCGACCCTCAGGCGGGTGGTCGAAAACTGCCCGAAAGCGGCGGATGAACTCTGCGTATTAGTCTCCTTCACTCCATATGGCGTTGGCCCACTCCAGGGCTTTGCCTGAGAGGCAGGAGATGAGGGCAGACACGCTCTCTCGTCCCGAAGGAGCCGGGTGGACGGTCGCCAGGTAGAGTTCCAGCTGTAGTAGAAACCCCTGGCATCCGTCCATCATACTCCCTCGGGAGCGCAAACCGAATCCCGCTGGGACCCGGTGAAGGAGGGGTGGACAGTGGGGCCTGCTGTAGTGTGGCTGGTGGAGGCACTGGACGACCTCCTCCTCTCTCCCAATGATCCATCGTTTGCAGCACGCGATCCATGGCGGTGCCCAGACTTTGCAACATGGTCGCGTGCTGCTGGACGCACTCCTCTACTGCCACAGAGAGGGCATCTGCTCCTGCTGACTCCATTCAGGTGAGTAATTCTGTAATGTGGTCTGTGTGTAGCTGGTGTGGAGGAGTCAGGCACAGGACAGCAGATATGAGTAAATAAAGGTACTTTACTAAAAAAAAAAGATTATATATATATATAGTGCCTTGCGAAAGTATTCGGCCCCCTTGAACTTTGCGACCTTTTGCCAGATTTCAGGCTTCAAACATAAAGATATAAAACTGTATTTTTTGTGAAGAATCAACAACAAGTGGGACACAATCATGAAGTGGAACGACATTTATTGGATATTTCAAACTTTTTTAACAAATCAAAAACTGAAAAATTGGGCGTGCAAAATTATTCAGCCCCCTTAAGTTAATACTTTGTAGCGCCACCTTTTGCTGCGATTACAGCTGGAAGTCGCTTGGGGTATGTCTCTATCAGTTTTGCACATCGAGAGACTGAAATTTTTTCCCATTCCTCCTTGCAAAACAGCTCGAGCTCAGTGAGGTTGGATGGAGAGCATTTGTGAACAGCAGTTTTCAGTTCTTTCCACAGATTCTCGATTGGATTCAGGTCTGGACTTTGACTTGGCCATTCTAACACCTGGATATGTTTATTTTTTAACCATTCCATTGTAGATTTTGCTTTATGTTTTGGATCATTGTCTTGTTGGAAGACAAATCTCCGTCCCAGTCTCAGGTCTTTTGCAGACTCCATCAGGTTTTCTTCCAGAATGGTCCTGTATTTGGCTCCATCCATCTCCCCATCAATTTTAACCATCTTCCCTGTCCCTGCTGAAGAAAAGCAGGCCCAAACCATGATGCTGCCACCACCATGTTTGACAGTGGGGATGGTGTGTTCAGCTGTGTTGCTTTTACGCCAAACATAACGTTTTGCATTGTTGCCAAAAAGTTCAATTTTGGTTTCATCTGACCAGAGCACCTTCTTCCACATGTTTGGTGTGTCTCCCAGGTGGCTTGTGGCAAACTTTAAACAACACTTTTTATGGATATCTTTAAGAAATGGCTTTCTTCTTGCCACTTTTCCATGAAGGCCAGATTTGTGCAATATACGACTGATTGTTGTCCTATGGACAGAGTCTCCCACCTCAGCTGCAGATCTCTGCAGTTCATCCAGAGTGATCATGGGCCTCTTGGCTGCATCTCTGATCAGTCTTCTCCTTGTATGAGCTGAAAGTTTAGAGGGACGGCCAGGTCTTGGTAGATTTGCAGTGGTCTGATACTCCTTCCATTTCAATATTATCGCTTGCACAGTGCTCCTTGGGATGTTTAAAGCTTGGGAAATCTTTTTGTATCCAAATCCGGCTTTAAACTTATTCACAACAGTATCTCGGACCTGCCTGGTGTGTTCCTTGTTCTTCATGATGCTCTCTGCGCTTTTGACGGACCTCTGAGACTATCACAGTGCAGGTGCATTTATACGGAGACTTGATTACACACAGGTGGATTGTATTTATCATCATTAGTCATTTAGGTCAACATTGGATCATTCAGAGATCCTCACTGAACTTCTGGAGAGAGTTTGCTGCACTGAAAGTAAAGGGGCTGAATCATTTTGCACGCCCAATTTTTCAGTTTTTGATTTGTTAAAAAAGTTTGAAATATCCAATAAATGTCGTTCCACTTCATGATTGTGTCCCACTTGTTGATTCTTCACAAAAAAATACAGTTTTATATCTTTATGTTTGAAGCCTGAAATGTGGCAAAAGGTCGCAAAGTTCAAGGGGGCCGAATACTTTCGCAAGGCACTGTATATATATATATATATATATATATATATATATATATATATATATATATATATATATATATATATGAATGCAATACAATAAAGAGAGCCCATATTAACGGACCGTACTACATACAAACAATTACTCACAACCAGACATGGGGAACAGAGGGTTAAATAATGAACAAGTAATTGAGGAATTGAAACCAGGTGTGTAAGCCAAAGACAAAACAAATGGAAAATGAAAAGTGGATCGGCGATGGCTAGAAGGCTGACGTCGACCGCCGAATGCCGCTCGAACAAGGAGAGGGACCGACTTCGGTGGAAGTCGTGACAGAAATTCACTGCTCGCCTGAGGGAGCTTACATATAATTTAAAAATCACGATAAAAACTAATATTGCACACAGTGTGAGTCCATGCGACTTATTATGTGACTTGTTAAACCAAAATTTGACTCCTGAACTTATTACCATAACAAAGGAATTCAATATGTATTGACTCGACAATTCAGCTTTTCATTTTCAATTAATTTGTTAAAATGTCAGAAAACAATTCCACTTTGACATTATGAATTATTGTGTGTAGGCCAGTGACGTCTCAATTTAATTCATTTTAAATTCAGGCTGTAAAACAACAAAATGTGGAAAAAGTCAAGGGGGTCTGAAAACTTTCTGAAGGCGCTGTAATTCATCAAATCTTCTGAGATCAGAAGGTATGTAGGAAAGGAGATGAGTAAAGTTTGGGCTCCCGAGTGGCGCAGTGGTCTAAGGCACTGCATCTCAGTGCTAGAGGCATCACTACAGACCCTGGTTTGATTCCAGGCTGTATCACAACCGGCCGTGATATGGGAGCCCCGTAGAGAGGGGTAGGTCGTCATTGTAAATAAGAATTTGTTCTTAACTGACTCGCCTAGTTAAATAAAAATAAAAGGAGGCAATTGAGATACATACAGCCAGCATAGGCTGCGTTTAGACTGCCTAATTCTTGATTTCCCCCCCCCAATAATTGGTCTTTTGTCCAATTATATCAGTTCTGAAAAAAGTCTGATGTGAAAAGATCTGTGATTAGTCAAAATACCAAGTAGTTTGAAAAAAGATCAGAATTGGGCTGACTGTGAGGGGGTGCAGCCTATGTTGGCTAGGGTTGTTTTATTTTTCTAGTTGTAGTTTTGTTTTATGGCCACTAGATGGCAGGAAACTCTTATACAGCAAAGCTGTTATCTTAATTATTTGACTGTAAGCATGCTATTAAAACTTTATATGAATTTGATTAAAACGTCCAATCAAAATCCATGATTGTAATTAAATATGTTGACCTAGTGCGTCCTTTTCAATCTCTTTTAAGTGAATTTATATTAATTTAAGGGAGGGTCATTTAAGCTAACATTATTGGAAATCCAGGTAGTAGGCTTGGTGGAATTCTGGTGTTTTACTTTCTGATTTCAGATCAGAGCTTCTACCAGATGATGCCTGGAAGGACAAGATATCAAGGCAACATGCAACGATAAGGGAAGAAATTAAAATATTATTTGGAGAGACAATTCCATGTGTTTCATGGGATAGTTAGATAAACCAAGTGCCTAGGTGCTCGCTGAAGGTCTCACGATTGTCAGTAGTAATAGGGATGAATACACACACGCACGTGCCCGCGCACACACTGTTTGGAAGATATTTTCTGTTTTCAAGTGTCTTAGAAAGTGAGCAGTGTCCAGCTGTCTACAGTCAGTGTTTCTGCTGGTGTCAACCTCAGTCCTTCAGGGCTGATTTTCTTTGTATGTTTTCTTGAGCTTGGATGCTTTATTTAAGTCTTATTGTACAGTAAATCTTACTGCTGCTGTTTCTCATCCTGAATGACTGATTTTGTTTCTGAACACAGACCAGATTACTGGACCCTTTGTGCACATTAGCATGGGGTGATCCTACGTTTAAACTGAGTTGATGTTAGCTGTGCCGGGGGCTTGGGAAATTGGATTGCTCCTCTGCCCCTGAGCACATAACCTGAATTGCTTCATTACTGTAGATGCCTCTGTGGCTCAATCTGTAGCTGCGAGCAAGTAGGCTAATGGTGCTTTCTGTGAGAGGGAAAAACAAAGGCAACATGATTACGTTATATTACATTCATAATTTATCCATTGTTTAGTAGACCATGGTTGTGCAGGGAACAGAGCCCCTGCTGTCTGGGGGAATTGTGGAGGCCAGGTATGCGGTGGCTCATTGCTGCCTGGAGCTCATCCAGAATTCTGTGGTACAAAGTGTCTTTTGATGTTCGATTAAGTAACCAAGGCCAGTCTGTGGGCAGCCCATTACTCCAAAACCAATTATAAAAACATTTCATCAGTTACCCTGTCCAGGATGACTTAACCCTCTTCAAAATGTCTGAAACATCTCCAGTAGGGGCTGTAACTCTGAGCTGGATGAGAGGGCCACCACCGACCCAGAGGATTGGGTGAGAGGCCGACGTGAGTAAGGTCTTTAATCAGATCAACACCCGCAAGGTCCACGGGGCCCAACGGTATTCCAGGGGGCGTTCTTAGAGCTTGCACAGAACAGCTTGCAGGCATATTCACTGTAAATTTCAAACTCCTTGTCCCAGTCTATATTCTCCACGTTTTAAGATGACCACCATCATTCATGTTCCCAAGATCAATGACTACCACCCTGTAGCACTCACATCTGTAATCCATGAAGTGGTTTGAAAGGCTGGTTATCAGATCAAAATGTATTTGTCACATGTGCCGAATACAACAGGTAGACCTTACTGTGAAATGCTTACTTACAAGCTCTTAACCAACAATGCTCTTCAAGAAATATAGTTACAATATTTACTAAATAAACTAAAGTCCAATTGTTTAAAAAAAATCTAATAAAGTAACACAAGGAAATTACATAACAATAACGAAGCTATATACAGGGGGTACCGGTACAGAGTCAATGTGTGGGGGTACATGTTAGTTGAGGTAATGTGACTATGAATATATAATAAACAGCGAGTAGCAGCAGTGTAAAAACAAAGGTTGGGGGAGGGTGTCAAAGTAAATAGTACGGGTGGCCATTTGATTAATTGTTCAGCAGTCTTATGTCTTTTAAATTTTTTAAATGTCACCTTTATTTAACCAGGTAGTCTAGTTGAGAACAAGTTCTCATTTACAACTGCGACCTGGCCAAGATAAAGCAAAGCAGTGCGACACAGACAACAACACAGAGTTACACATGGAATAAACAATAAACAAGCCAATAACACAATAAACAAGTCAATGACACAGTAGAAAAAAAGAAAGTCTAAATACAGTGTGTGCAAAAGGCATGAGGAGGTAAGGCAATAAATAGGTCATAGGAGCGAATAATTACAATTTAGCAGATTAGCACTGGAGTGATAAATGAGCAGATGATACAAGTAGAGATACTGGTGTGCAAAAGAGCAGAAAAGTAGATAAAAACAGTATGGGGATGAGGTAGGTAGATTGGGTGGGCTATTTACAGATGGACTATGTACAGCTGCAGCGATCGGTTAGCTGCTCAGATAGCTGATGTTTAAAGTTGGTGAGGGAAATAAAAGTCTCCAAATTCAGCGTTTTTTTTTTTTTTTTTTTGCAATTCGTTCCAGTCACTGGCAGTAGAAAACTGTAAGGAAAGGCGGCCAAATTAGGTGTTGGCTTTGGAGGTGATCAGTGAGATATACCTGCTGGAACGTGTGCTATGGGTGGGTGTTGTTATCGTGACCAGTGAACTGAGATAAGGCGGAGCTTTACCTAGCATAGACTTATAGATGACCTGGAGCCAGTGGGTCTGGCGACGAATATGTAGCGAGGGCCAGCCGACTAGAGTGGGTCTGGCTGAAGTGCACCTGTGACCGGCTTGGAAACCGGAGAATGTACAGTGGGATTCGAAATGGTCAGTGATCTGTTAATTAACTTGGCTTTCAAAGACTTTAGATAGGCAGGGCAGGATGGATATAGGTCTGTAACAGTTTGGGTCTAGGGTGTCACCCACTTTGAAGAGGGGGATGACCGCGGCAGCTTTCCAATCTTTAGGGATCTCGAACGATACGAAAGAGAAGTTGAACAGGCTAGGTAATAGGGGTTGTAACAATGGCGGCAGATAGTTTTAGAAAGAGAGGGTCCAGATTGTTTAGCCTAGCTGATTTGTACGGGTCCAGGTTTTGCAGCTCTTTCAGAACATTTGTTATCTTGATTTGGGTGAAGGAGAAGCTGGGGAGGCTTGGGCGAGTAGCTGCAGGTCCTTTTGCAGCTCTTTCAGAACATTTGTTATCTTGATTTGGGTGAAGGAGAAGCTGGGGAGGCTTGGGCGAGTAGCTGCAGGGGGAGCTGTTCTCCGGGATTGGGGTAGCCAGGAGGAAGGCATGGCCAGAAACGCTTATTGAAATGTTCGATTATCATGGATTTATCGGTGGTGACCGTGTTACCTAGCCTCAGTGCAGTGGGCAGCTGGGAGGTGCTCTTGTTCTCCATGGACTTTACAGTGTCCCAAAACTTTTGGGAGTTAGAGCTACAGGATACAAATTTCTGCTTGAAAAAGCCAGCCTTTGCTTTTCTGACTGACTGCGTGTATTGGTTCCAGACTTCCCTGAACAGTTGCATATCGTGGGGACTATTCGATGCTATTGCAGTCTGCCACAGGATGTTTTTTTTAAAGAATGACCAGGCATCCTCGACTGACAGGATGAGGTCAATATCCTTCCAGGTCGATTAGAAAGGCCTGCTTGCAGAAGTGTTTTAGGGAGAGTTTGACAGTGATGAGGGGTGGTCGTTTGACCACGGACCCATAGCGGATACAGGCAATGAGGCAGTGATTGCTGAGATCCTGATTGAAAACAGCGGAGGTGTATTTGGAGGGCAAGTTGGTCAGGATAATGTCTTTGAGGGTGCCCATGTTTACGGATGTAGGGTTGTAACTGGTGGGTTCCTTGAATGTTTGCATGAGATTGAGGGCATCTAGCTTAGATTGTAGGGTGTTAAGCATATCCCAGTTTAGGTCACCTAATAGAATGAACTCTGAAGCTAGATGGGGGGCGATCTATCCAGAAATGGTGTCCAGGGCACAGCTTCATTCATTTTTAATATTAGAAGTTCGAACTGTTTGGGCATAGACCTGGAAAGTATGACAGAACTTTGCAGGCTATCTCTGCAGTAGATTGCAACTCCTCCCCCTTTGGCAGTTCTATCTTGACGGAAAATGTTGTGTGTGGGTATGGAAATCTCAGAATTTTTGGTGGCCTTCCTCAGCCAGGATTCAGACATGGAAAGGACATCAGGGTTGGCGGAGTGTGCTAAAGCAGTGAGTTAAACAAACTTAGGGAGGAGGCTTCTGATGTTAACATGCATGAAACCAAGGCTTTTTCGATCACAGAATTCAACAAATGAGGGTGCCTGGGGACACGCAGGGCCTGGGTTTACCGCCACATCACCCGAGGAACAGAGGAGGAGTAGGATGAGGGTACGGCTAAAAGCTATCAAAAGTTGTCGCCTAGAGCGTTGGGGACAAAGAATAAAAGGAGCAGATTTCTGGGCATGGTAGAATATATTCAGGGCATAGTGGGGTGCTGGTACAGCGGAGGGATGCCCAGGTACTGAGTGATGATAAGAGAGTCTCGGACATGCTGGTTATGCTGGGTGAGGTCACCGCATGTGTTCGAGGTGGGACAAAGGAGGTTTCAGAGGTATGATGAGTGGAACTGGGGGCTCCATTGTAAACTAAAACAATGATAACTAACCTAAACAACAGTATACAAGGCATATTGACATTTGAGAGAGACATACAGCGAGACATAAAGTAATCACAGGTCTTGATTGGGAGAGCTAGCTAAGACAACAACGGGTAAGACAACAGCTAATCAGCTAAAACAACAACAACAGGTAAAATGGCGATGAATGGGCAGAGAGGGTCGGTTAACTACACACAGAGCCTGAGTTCGCGGCTGGGGCCGACAGATAAACAAAATAAAACAAAATGGAGTACAGTGATTAATGGACAGTCCAGCAGGCATCAGCTATGTAGCCAAGTGATCATAGGGTCCAGGGGGCAGCAATAGATGGAACAGGGAAGCCGCGGAGTAATCTCTACTACGCTAGCACGCGGCGACACAGCGTTTAAAGTTAGAAGCCCGGGGCTAGTAGAAGCGTCTGCTCCGATGTCCGACAGAGGCCGGTTGAAGTTACAGCGGATGGAGTATTCGTCGGCAGACCAGTCGTGGTGGTGTGGGGGGCGTCGTGTCGACAAAGGATCCAAGCCAGATGGTGAAAGAGGTATTGTAGTTGTAGTAATTTAGTTTGCTAGCCGGGAGATGCGCCTGGCTCACGGGTAACTGGTGCTAGCTCCGGGGCAGGGGCGTTAGCCGCTATAGCCACTCAGTAGCAGCGGTGATCCAGTGCCAAGGTCCAGAGCTTACGGCAAGGAGCCGGTGGAGTAGTGGGTTTTAGGTCTGTTTGGGTGGAGTCCGGGTGAACAACTGAGTAGGCCGGGAGGTGGGCTTCAGGGATAGCTTCGGTATTGGGTAACTCGGTGGGTGCTAGCTAACTGTGAAGATCAGGAGTAATGGTCCAAGGATTTCGTCAGGAATCCGGCGTTGTGGTGGAGAGACAGTCCAATACTGGTAGGCTGGCGAGTATTATCCAGGCAAAAAAAAGGGGGCTGGTATCTGTGCAGAAGGTAAACGCTGCTAGCAGTGGTTAACAATGACTAAATAGCTTGTAGCTAAGTAGCTGGTTAGCTTCTGATGGCTAGGTGGTTCTTGCTATAAGGTCTAAAAATGTAAAATAATAGCTGTTCCGTATCACATCGGATGAGGCAGGTTACCTGAAGGTGTAATTGAATTCAAATGGAAAAGAGATTGAAAATAAAATTGAAATATATACAAAAAAACAGAAAAATACAAAAGTACACGAGAGGACGAAAAAACCCAGTCTGCACTGCACAGCTGTATCTAACCCAGTAGAAGCTGTTAAGGAGCCTTTTGGTCCTAGACTTGGTACCGCTTGCCGTGCGATAGCAGAGAGAGTATATAGGTCCTGGATGTCAGGAAGCTTGGCCGTACGCACTACCCTCTATAGCGTCTTATGCCGAGCAGTTGCCATACCAGGCGGTGATGCAACAGGTCAGGATGCTCTCGATGGTGCAGCTGTAGAACTTTTTGAGGATCTGGGGACCCATGCCAGATCTTTTCAGTCTCTTGAGGGAGAAAATGTGTTGTTGTGCCCTCTTCACAACTGTCTTGGTGTGTTTGGACCATGATAGTTTGTTGGTGATGTGGACACCAAGGAACTTGAAGCTCTCGACCCGCTCCACTTCAGCCCCGTAGATGTTAATGGAGGCCTGTTCGGCCCACCTTTTCCTGAAGTCCACGATCAGCTCCTTTGCCTAGCTCACATTGAGGGAGAGATTGTTTTCCTGGGAACACACTGCAAGATCTCTGACCTCCTCCCTATAGGCTGTCTCATTGTTGTCGGGGATCAGGCCTCTCACTGTTGTCGTTAGCAAAATTAATGATGGTGTTGGAGTCGTGCTTGGTCATGCAGTTGTGGGTGAACAGGGAGTACAGAAGGGGACTAAGCAAGCACCCCTGAGGGGCACCAGTGTTGAGGGTCAGGGTGGCAGATGTGTTCTTGCCTACCCTTACCACCTGGGGGCGGCCCGTCAGGAAGTCCAGGATCCAGTTGTAGAGGGAGGTGTTTAGTTCCAGGGTCTTAGCTTAGTGATGAGCTTTGTGGGCACTATGGTGTTGAACGCTGAGCTGTAGTCAATGAACAGCATTGTCACATAGGTGTTCCTTTTGTCCAGGTGGGAAAGGGCATTATGGAGTGCGATTGAGATTGCATCATCTGTGGATCTGTTAGGGCGAATTGGAGTGGGTTTGGTTTTCCGGCATGATGGTGTTGATGTGAGACATGACCAGCCTTTCAAAGCACTTCATGGCTACCAACGTGATTGCTACAGGGTGGTAATCATTTAGGCAGGTTACCTTAACTTTCTTGGGACTATGGTGGTCTGTTTGAAACATGTAGGTATTACAGACTTGGTCAGGGAGAGGTTGAAAATGCCTTTGAAGACACTTGCTAGTTGGTCCGTGCATGCTTTGAGTATACGTCCTGGTAATCGTTCTGGTGAATCTTGAACTGTTTAAAGGTCTTGCTCACATTAGCTACAGAGAGCATGATCACACATTAGTCCGGAACAGCTGGTTTTCTAATGCATGCTTCAGTGTTGCTTGCCTCTAAGCGAGCATAAAAGGCATTTAGCTTGTCTGGTAGGCTCACATCAACGGGCAGCTCGCTTCTGTGTTTGCCTTTGTAGTCCGCAATATTTTTCAATCCCTTCCACATCCGACGAGTGTCAGAGCCAGTGTAGTCGGATTCAATCTTAGTCCTGTATGAACGCTATGCGTGTTTGATGGTTTGTCTAAGGGCATAGCAGGATTTCTTATAAGGGTCCGGATTAGTGTCCCGCTCCTTGAAAGAGGCAGCTCTAGCCTTTAGCTCTGTGAGGATGTTGCCTGTAATCCCTGGCTTCTGGTTGGGAAATGTACGTGCGGTCACTGTGGGGACGACGTCGTTGAACCACTTATTAATGAAGCCGGTGACTGAGGTGGTGTACTCCTCAATGCCGTTTGATGAATCCTGGAACATATTCCAGTCTATGCTATCAAAACAGTCCTGTAGCGTAGCATCCGCGTCATTTGACCACTTCTGTATTGAGGGAGTCGCAGGTACTTCCTATTTTAGTTTTTGCTTGTAAGCAGGAATCAGGAGGATAGCATTATGGTCAGATTTGCCAAATGGATATCGAGGGAGAGCTTTATATACGCCTCTGTGTGTGGAATAAAGGTGGTCAAGAGTTTTTTTTCTCCCTCTGGTTGCACATGTGACACGCTGGTAGAAATTGGGTGAAACATATTTAAGTTTCCCTGCATTAAAGTCCTCGGCCACTAGGAGCACCGCTTCTGGATGAGCATTTTCTTGTTTGCTAATGGCCTTATACAGCTCGTTGAGTGCGGTCTTAGTGCCAGCATCGGTTTGTGGTGGTGATAGACGGCTATGAATAATATAGATGAGAACTTTCTTGGTAGATAGTGTGGTCTGCAGCTTATCATGAGGCATTCTACCACAGGCGAGCAATACCTTGAGACCTCTTTAATATTAGACATCGTAGGCCTCCCGAGTGGTGCAGTGGTCTAAGGCACTGCATCGCAGTGGTAGCTGTGCCTCTAGAGATTCTGGGTACGAGTCCAGGCTCTGTCGCAGCCGCCCGTACCCGGGAGACCCATGGGGCGGCGCACAATTGGCCCAGCGTCGTCCGGGTTAGGGGAGTGTTTGGCCGGCAGGGATATCCTTGTCCCATTGTGCACTAGCGACTCCTGTGGCGAGCCAGGTACAGTGCACGCTGACACGGTCGCCAGGTGTACGGCGTTTCCTCAAACACATTGGTGCGGCTGGCTTCTGGGTGAAGTGGGCATTGTGTCAAGAAGCAGTGCGGTTTGGTTGGGTTCTGTTTCGGAGGACGCATGGCTCTCGACGTTCACCTCTCCCCGAGTCTGTACTGGAGTTCCAGTGATGAGACAAGACTGTAACTACCAAATGGATATCACAAAATTGGGGCGTAAAAGGGGTAAAAAAAATAGATAATAATACAAATATTAGACATTGCGCACCAGCAGTTATTGACAAACAGACACACCCCCCCGCCCCTCGTCTTACCAGACATAGCTGCTCTGTCCTGCCGATGCACAGAGAAGGCAGCCAGCTCTATATTTTCCATGTTGTCGTTTAGCCACGTCTCTGTGAAACATAGGATATTGCAGTTTTTAATGTCCCTTTGGTAGGATAGTCTTAATCGTAGATCGTCCAGTTTGTTTTCCAATGATTGCGTGTTGGCCAGTAATACGGAGGAAAGTGGGGGTTTACATACTCGTCTGCAAATTCTTACAAGGCACCCGCCCTCATCCCCCTTTTCCTCTGTCTTTGTCCAGTTCGAGGTGAGTAGTCGCTCTTCTGATGTCCAGAAGCTCTTTTTGGTCATAAGAGACGGTAGCAGCAACATTATGAGTTACAAACATTGTGAAAAAACTAATAAAATAGCACAGTTGGTTAGCAGCCCGTAAAATGTCAGCAATCCCTTTCAGAGCCATTATTCATTTGGCACGCATCAACTCCATCATCTCAGACACCCTAGACCCACTCCAATTTTGCCTACCGCCGCAACAGATCCATAGACGACAAAATCTTAATTGCACTCCACACTGCCCTCACCCACCTACAGTGGGGAGAACAAGTATTTGATACACTGCCGATTTTGCAGGTTTTCCTACTTACAAAGCATGTAGAGGTCTGTCATTTTTTATCGTAGGTATACTTCAACTGTGAGAGACGGAATCTAAAACAAAAATCCAGAAAATCACATTGTATGATTTTTAAGTAATTAATTTGCATTTTATTGCATGACATAAGTAATTGATCACCTACCAACCAGTAAGAATTCCGGCTCTCACAGACCTGTTAGTTTTTCTATAAGAAGCCCTCCTGTTCTCCACTCATTACCTGTATTAACTGCACCTGTTTGAACTCGTTACCTGTATAAAAGACACCTGTCCACACACTCAATCAAACAGACTCCAACCTCTCCACAATGGCCAAGACTAGAGAGCTGTGTAAGGACATCAGGGATAAAATTGTAGACCTGCACAAGGCTGGGTTGGGCTACAGGACAATAGGCTAGCAGCTTGGTGAGAAGGCAACAACTGTTGGCGCAATTATTAGAAAATGGAAGAAGTTCAAGATGACGGTCAATCACCCTCGGTCTGGGGCTCCATGCAAGATCTCACCTTGTGGGGCATCAATGATCATGAGGAAGGTGAGGGATCAGCCCAGAACTACATGGAAGGACCTGGTCAATGACCTGAAGAGAGCTGGGACCACAGTCTCAAAGAAAAACATTATAACACACTATGCCGTCATGGATTAAAATCCTGCAGCGCAAGCAAGGTCCCCCTGCTCAAGCAAGTGCATGTCCAGGCCTGTCTGAAGTTTGCCACTGACCATCTGGATGATCCAGTGGAGGAATGGGTGAAGGTCATGTGGTCTGAGACAAAAATAGAGCTTGCCTTGCACTTGTTTGGAGGAAGAAGAAGGATGAGTACAACCCCAAGAACACCATCCCAACCATGAAGCATGGAGGTGGAAACATCATTCTTTGGGGATGCTTTTCTGCAAAGGGGACAGGACGACTGCACCGTATTGAGGGGAGGATGGATGGGGCCATGTATTGCGAGATCTTGACCAACGACCTCCTTCCCTCAGTAAGAGCATTGAAGATGGGCCGTGGCTGGGTCTTCCAGCATGACAACGACCCGAAACACACAGCCAGGGCAACTAAGGAGTGGCTCCGTAAGAAGCATCTCAAGGTCCTGGAGTGGCCTAGCCAGTCTCCAGATCTCAACCCCATAGAAAATCTTTGGAGGGAGTTGAAAGTCCGTGTTGCACAGCAAAAGCCCCAAAACATCACTGCTCTAGAGGAGATCTGCATAGAGGAATGGGCCGAAATACCAGCAACAGTGTGTGAAAACCTTGTGAAGACTTACAGAAAACGTTTGACCTCTGTCATTGCCAACAAAGGGTATATAACAGTATTGAGATAAACTTTTGTTATTGACCAAATACTTATTTTCCACCATAATTAGCAAATAAATTAATAGAAAATCCTACAATGTGATTTTCTGGATTTTTTTTTCATTTTGTCTGTCATAGTTGAAGTGTACCTATGATGAAAATTTCAGGCCTCTCTCATCTTTTTAAGTGGGAGAACTTGCACAATTGGTGTCTGACTAAATACTTTTTTGCCCCACTGTATGTTGACCTTTGCGCCACTGTCCAACAGCAGCCAGTGTGTGTCTATGTGAGTACTTACCATACAATCCTCCATGAGTGCTGTGTGCATCTCGTCAGCCCCAGCCTCTAACAGGAAGCATACCATGTCCATCCGTGTGTGGATAAGAGGAACAATAAAAAACAATGCTCTGGCTGCTTTTTCCCTACAATTACATTTCCTGTTTACCATCACTCTTTGTCAACAGGAGTGTAAACATTACATCACTAATGCAATGTGTCAGATGTCTTCTGTGTGGTTTTGTGTGGTGTTTTACAGGGAGGGAGCAGATGCACACCTTTGCTGATTAGGAACTGTACAGTACATAGGTGTCCCGCTCTGGCTGCTTTCATCAGACGGGTTCTGCCTTTCTCCGATTCATGTCCCTGCAAGACAAACAGAAATAAAATAAGAAAGACAAACAGAAAGACAGGGGTGAGTAAAGTGGACACAAGGAAACACATGAGCAGCAATGCATCCAGAGAGAGAGACAGTAGACAGCATGTGTATGACTGAATAGGTCATGTTACGCATGGTGGTTTATGACAGTAGCTATCGTCGTCTGCTAGCTAGCTACAGTATGTCCCTGATGTTTACCCCATGCCTACGGTAGCTGATCTGTTTGCGACTCTGGCAGGGGGGGCCTCCAATTTGGAGTGACCACAGCAGTGGCCATTTTTCAGTGCTACATGGACACCTTGCTATCGGGCATCACAGGGGTCCAGATGTATCTTGATGACACACTGATAACAGGCCAAACTCTGAAAGAGCAGAACTCTTGGCTGAGGGAAGTGCTGAGGCACTTTGTAGAAGCAGAGCTACGACTGCAGAGAGAGAAGTGGATTTTTGCTGCACCACTCACTACCTCTTTGTCTGAGCCACCACCTCCCTGAGAAGTGATGCAGTTTGGAGGTGGTGTTTGATGCCCGTCTCCAAGTTTCTAGGTTAGCCGCACTGACCTTTAAGGATCATGTCATGTTATGGGTGCTTCGCTGGGTGCTGCATGGATGGGCCTATGAGGTTCCTGGCTGCCAGTTTGGACCCTACTGGTCTCGTCGAAACGACCTGTTGGTTCACAAGAACTGCATGTTGTGGGGTAGCCAGGTGGTGGTTCCTGGCCTGGCGAGAGAGGGGCTCCTTTCCATGCTGAATGATATACATCCTGGAATAGTGAGGATGAGGGCACTGGCATGGAGCTATGTGTGGTGGCCTGGGATTGACATGGAAATTGAGGCTGTGGTGTGCAGCTGTCAGGCAATGCTCCAAGCAAAGGCCGCCTTGCACCCATGGGAGTGGACAACAAAGAAATGGCCTTGTCTTAATGTAGACTTTGCTGGGCTGTTCAAAGGAAAGGCTTATGACATTGTAGTGGATTCCCGCTGGAAGTAGCCATGGTTAGCTTCATGTCCTCTGCTCCTGTGATAAGCATGGGTTGTCAGACAATGGATCTGCCTTCACTTCTGCTGAGTTTAAAGATACGGACGGAATGGAATCAGACACGTCACCACAGCCCCATATCATCCATCCTCCAATGGCCAAGCTGAATGCTTGGTTCAGACAACCAAGGAGGCTCTGTCTAGGATCTCGGTGGGTGACTGGCAGACCTGACTGTCAAGGTTCTTGCTGTCTCAGCATGTTACGCCCACGGCCTCTACTGGGAAGAGCCCAGCCAAGCTGTTAATGAACAGGCGATTGACATCTGCATTAGACTGGCTGCACCTGGACTTTGCAAAGCAGGAGGATGTTGCAGACCGGAGCCATGGTAATTTAAGGCATTTTGTACCCGACTAGTCTTTTTATTTATTTATTTTATTTTATTTTACCTTTTTTTAACCAGGTAGGCAAGTTGAGAACAAGTTCTCATTTACAATTGCGACCTGGCCAAGATAAAGCAAAGCAGTTTGACAGATACAACGACACAGAGTTACACATGGAGTAAAACAAACATACAGTCAATAATACAGTATAAACAAGTCTATATACAATGTGAGCAAATGAGGTGAGAAGGGAGGTAAAGGCAAAAAAGGCCATGGTGGCAAGGTAAATACAATATAGCAAGTAAAACACTGGAATGGTAGTTTTGCAATGGAAGAATGTGCAAAGTAGAAATAAAAATAATGGGGTGCAAAGGAGCAAAATAAATAAAATACAGTTGGGAAAGAGGTAGTTGTTTGGGCTAAATTATAGGTGGGCTATGTACAGGTGCAGTAATCTGTGAGCTGCTCTGACAGTTGGTGCTTAAAGCTAGTGAGGGAGATAAGTGTTTCCAGTTTCAGAGATTTTTGTAGTTCGTTCCAGTCATTGGCAGCAGAGAACTGGAAAGAGAGGCGGCCAAAGAAAGAATTGGTTTTGGGGGTGACTAGAGAGATATACCTGCTGGAGCGTGTACTACAGGTGGGAGATGCTATGGTGACCAGCGAGCTGAGATAAGGGGGGACTTTACCTAGCAGGGTCTTGTAGATGACATGGAGCCAGTGGGTTTGGCGACGAGTATGAAGCGAGGGCCAGCCAACGAGAGCGTACAGGTCGCAATGGTGGGTAGTATATGGGGCTTTGGTGACAAAACAGATTGCACTGTGATAGACTGCATCCAATTTGTTGAGTAGGGTATTGGAGGCTATTTTGTAAATGACATCGCCAAAGTCGAGGATTGGAAGGATGGTCAGTTTTACAAGGGTATGTTTGGCAGCATGAGTGAAGGATGCTTTGTTGCGAAATAGGAAGCCAATTCTAGATTTAACTTTGGATTGGAGATGTTTGACATGGGTCTGGAAGGAGAGTTTACAGTCTAACCAGACACCTAAGTATTTGTAGTTGTCCACGTATTCTAAGTCAGAGCCGTCCAGAGTAGTGATGTTGGACAGGCGGGTAGGTGCAGGTAGCGATCGGTTGAAGAGCATGCATTTAGTTTTACTTGTATTTAAGAGCAATTGGAGGCCACGGAAGGAGAGTTGTATGGCATTGAAGCTTGCCTGGAGGGTTGTTAACACAGTGTCCAAAGAAGGGCCGGAAGTATACAGAATGGTGTCGTCTTCGTAGAGGTGGATCAGAGACTCACCAGCAGCAAGAGCGACCTCATTGATGTATACAGAGAAGAGAGTCGGTCCAATAATTGAACCCTGTGGCACCCCCATAGAGACTGCCAGAGGTCCAGACAACAGACCCTCCGATTTGACACACTGAACTCTATCAGAGAAGTAGTTGGTGAACCAGGCGAGGCAATCATTTGAGAAACCAAGGCTGTTGAGTCTGCCGATGAGGATGTGGTGATTGACAGAGTCGAAAGCCTTGGCCAGATCAATGAATACGGCTGCACAGTAATGTTTCTTATCGATGGCGGTTAAGATATCGTTTAGGACCTTGAGCGTGGCTGAGTTGCACCCATGACCAGCTCTGAAACCAGATTGCATAGCAGAGAAGGTATGGTGAGATTCGAAATGGTCGGTAATCTGTTTGTTGACTTGGCTTTCGAAGACCTTAGAAAGGCATGGTAGGATAGATATAGGTCTGTAGCAGTTTGGGTCAAGAGTGTCCCCCCCTTTGAAGAGGGGGATGACCGCAGCTGCTTTCCAATCTTTGGGAATCTCAGACGACACGAAAGAGAGCAGGCTAGTAATAGGGGTGGCAACAATTTCGGCAGATAATTTTAGAAAGAAAGGGTCCAGATTGTCTAGCCCGGCTGATTTGTAGGGGTCCAGATTTTGCAGCTCTTTCAGAACATCAGCTGAATGGATTTGGGAGAAGGAGAAATGGGGAAGGCTTGGGCGAGTTGCTGTTGGGGGTGCAGTGCTGTTGACAGGGGTAGGAGTAGCCAGGTGGAAAGCATGGCCAGCAGTAGAAAAATGCTTATTGAAATTTTCAATTATGGTGGATTTATCAGTGGTGACAGTGTTTCCTATCTTCAGTGCAGTGGGCAGCTGGGAGGAGGTGTTCTTATTCTCCATGGACTTTACAGTGTCCCAGAACTTTTTTGAGTTAGTGTTGCAAGAAGCAAATTTCTGCTTGAAAAAGCTAGCCTTGGCTTTTCTAACTGCCTGTGTATAATGGTTTCTAGCTTCCCTGAACAGCTGCATATCACGGGGGCTGTTCGATGCTAATGCAGAACGCCATAGGATGTTTTTGTGTTGGTTAAGGGCAGTCAGGTCTGGGGAGAACCAAGGGCTATATCTGTTCCTGGTTCTACATTTCTTGAATGGGGCATGTTTATTTAAGATGGTTAGGAAGGCATTTTTTAAAAATATCCAGGCATCCTCTACTGACGGGATGAGGTCAATATCCTTCCAGGATACCCCGGCCAGGTCGATTAGAAAGGCCTGCTCGCTGAAGTGTTTCAGGGAGCGTTTTACAGTGATGAGAGGAGTTCGTTTGACCGCTGACCCATTACGGATGCAGGCAATGAGGCAGTGATCGCTGACATCTTGGTTGAAGACAGCAGAGGTGTATTTAGAGGGGAAGTTGGTTAGGATGATATCTATGAGGGTGTCCGTGTTTAAGGCTTTGGGGAGGTACCTGGTAGGTTCATTGATAATTTGTGTGAGATTGAGGGCATCAAGTTTAGATTGTAGGATGGCTGGGGTGTTAAGCATGTTCCAGTTTAGGTCGCCTAGCAGCACGAGCTCTGAAGATAGATGGGGGTCAATCAGTTCACATATGGTGTCCAGAGCACAGCTGGGGGCAGAGGGTGGTCTATAGCAGGCGGCAACGGTGAGAGACTTGTTTTTAGAGGTGGATTTTTAAAAGTAGAAGTTCAAATTGTTTGGGTACAGACCTGGATAGTAGGACAGAACTCTCTGCAGGCTATCTTTGCAGTAGATTGCAACACCGCCCCCTTTGGCAGTTCTATCTTGTCTGAAAATGTTGTAGTTTGGAATTAAAATGTCTGAATTTTTGGTGGTCTTCCTAAGCCAGGATTCAGACACAGCTAGAACATCCGGGTTGGCAGAGTGTGCTAAAGCAGTGAATAGAACAAACTTAGGGAGGAGGCTTCTAATGTTAACATGCATGAAACCAAGGCTATTACGGTTACAGAAGTCGTCAAAAGAGAGCGCCTGGGGAATAGGAGTGGAGCTAGGCACTGCAGGGCCTGGATTCACCTCTACATCGCCAGAGGAACATAGGAGGAGTAGAATAAGGGTGCGGCTAAAAGCAATAAGAATTGGTCGTCTAGAACGTCTGGAACAGAGAGTAAAAGGAGGTTTCTGGGGGCGATAAAATAGAATCAAGGTATAATGTACAGACAAAGGTAAGGTAGGATGTGAATACTGTGGAGGTAAACCTAGGTATTGAGTGATGAAGAGAGAGATATTGTCTCTAGAAACATCATTGAAACCAGGAGATGTCATTGCATGTGTGGGTGGTGGAACTAATAGGTTGGATAAGGTATAGTGAGCAGGACTAGAGGCTCTACAGTGAAATAAGCCAATAAACACTAACCAGAACAGCAATGGACAAGACATGTTGACATTAAGGAGAGGCATGCTTAGTCGAGTGATCAAAAGGGTCCAGTGAGTGGAGAGGTTGGTTGAGGGTCACGGCGATTTAGACAGCTAGCCAGGCCATCGGTAGCAAGCTAGCATAGGATGGAGGTATGTTGTTAGCCACCTCTTGCGTTCGGTCAGTAGATTAGTGGGGTTCCGTGTGGTAGAGGGGATTAATCCAAATCACACAACAACAACAAAAATAAGAACAATAGATATAGTTATAGAGGCCCGAGAAGAAAACATAATAATAATAAAAATAAATAAATTGTCCGATTGTCTATTCAGATAGCAGCCGGTAAGACAGCTAACGGTTAGCGGGCCGCAGATGGGCGTTCAGGTAACTTTGCGACGGAGGAGCCAGCCGGATCTCCTTCAGGTAGATAACGTCGGCAGTCCAGTTGTGAAGGCCCGGTGGGGCTCCGAGCAGTAAAACGGGTCCGGATAGGTGACTGCAGCCCAGGAGTGAATGATGGAACTCAGGAGTGATTGACGGAGCTGGCTAGCACCGGAATAATTGATGTTTGCTCCGGAATCGACGAAAGTCGATTGTCACACGGATAGCAGCTAGCTAGCTGTGAGATCCGGGTATGAATGTCCAGAGAGCAGTTGAAATCCAGGGACATGGAGAGAAAAATTGGTCCGGTATGTTCCTTTCCGAGCCGCGCTGCGCCGTACAAAACTGGCGATGGATTTTCGATAGATTTTCGAGCTAAAGGATAGCTGATGACCACAAACCGTGGTTAGCTGAATACTAACGATTTGCCAGTAAAGAAGCTAACTAGCTTCTGGATTAGCTTCTGGGCTAGCTCCTGGCTAGCTTCTGGCTAGTTTCTGGCTAGCTTCTTGGAGTTTCTGGCTAGCTTCTTGGAGGATTACAGATCTGAGGTAAATAATACTTTTTTATAAATATAAATTGGTGAGGCGGGTTGCAGGAGAGTGTTTTGAAGATGAGTTGATGGAAAATAAAAATAAAATGTATGTGAAAAAAGTTGTAAATATATATATATACAGGACACGACAAGACAAGGACAAAAGACGTCTGAACTGCTATGCGATCTTGGAGTTCCTTTGCCAGAGGAAGGCCCAAAAAATTGTTAAAGACTCGTCACCCAAGTCATTGACTGTTCTCTCTGTTACCGCACGGCAAGCAGTACCAGAGCGCCAATTCTAGGTCCAAAAGGCTCCTCAGCAGCTTCTACCCCTAAGCCATAAGACTGCTGAACAATTCATCAAATACCCCCTCTCCCCTTTATTTTTACAGTGCTGCTACTCTCTGTTTATTATCTATCCATAGTCACATTACCCCTAACTACATGGACAAATTACCTCAACTAACCTGTACCCCCACACATTGGCATGGTACCGGTACCCCCGTATATAGCCTCGTTATTGGTATTTTATTGTGTTACTTTAAAAATATATATTTTTTACTTTAGTTAATTTAATAAACTTTATTTTCTTCACTGCATTGTTGGTTAAGGGCTTGTAAGTAAGCACCTGTTGTATTCGCTGCATGTGACAAATACGATTTGATTTTGATTTGGTTTGACATGAGGAGCTACTTTGGAGGCCCTATGTGGGTACCTGCAGTAGTGGAAGAAGCCACTGGACCTGTCTCTTACAGGACTCTGATGCCTGACAATCAGGTCCATGTGGAGGCCGTGAAGCATCAGCCGCCTTTGCTGCCACCTCCTCCCTCCCTGGCCTGGACGCCCTGGACACCACGCCTTTAGGCAGAAGCAGTGCCAACTCCAGAGCCAAACCCTGATACTAAGCCCCCAACTTGCAGCTGAGCCCTCTCCGGCCCTAATTTGGGTACCACCTTCACAGGCACAGAGGCTGGGAGTTACAATCAAGGGTTCCATCCAAAGGTTATTTGGTTACATTTAGTTTTTGAAGGTGGTGGCATAATTCCCCAAATTAATTGCTTTTCCAGTTTTAGAACACCTACTCATTCAAGGGTTTTTCTGATTTTTTTGTACTATTTTCAACATTGTAGAATAATATTGAAGACATTACAACTATGAAATAACACATATGGAATTATGTAGTAAACAAAAAAGTGTTAAACAAATCAAAATATATTTTACATTTGAGATTCTTCAAATAGCTACCATTTGCCTTGATGACAGCTTGGTACACTCTTGGCATTCTCTCAACCAGCTTTACCTGGAATGCTTTTCCAGTCTTGAAGGGGAACCCACATATGCTGAGCTCTTATTGGCTGCTTTTCCTTCACTCTGAGGTCCGACTCATCCCAAACCATCTCAATTTGGTTGAAGTTGGGGGATTGTGAAGGCCAGGTCATCTGATGCAGCACTCCATCACTCTCCTTCCTGGTAAAATAGCCCTTACACAGCCTGGAGGTGTGTTGGGTCATTGTCCTGTTGAAAAACAAATGATTGTCACACTAAGCCCAAACCAGATGGGATGGCGTATTGCTGCAGAATGCTGTTGTAGCCATGCTGGTTAAGTGTGCTTTGAATTCTAAATTAATCACAGACAGTGTCACCAGCAAAGCACCCCCACAGCATAACACCTCCTCCTCCATGCTTTACGGTGGGAAATACACATGTGGAGATCATGTGAGATCTCACAAAGGCACAGCAGTTGGAACCAAAAATCCCCACTTTGGACTCCAGACCAAAGGACAGATTTCCACAGGTCTAATGTCTATTGCTCGGGTTTCTTGGCCCAAGCAAGTCTTTTCTTCTTATTGGTGTCCTTTAGTAGTGGTTTCTTTGCAGCAGTTCGACCATGAAGGCCTGATTCACACAGTCTCCTCTGAACAGTTGATGTTGAGATGTGTCTGTTACTTGAACTCTGTGAAGCATTTATTTCGGCTGCAATTTCTGAGGCTGGTAATTCTAATGAACTCTGGGTCTTCCATTCCTGTGGCGGTCCTCATGAGAGCCAGTTTCATCATAGCGCTTGATGGTTTTTGCGACTGCACTTGAAGAACCTTCTAGAAATGTTCCATATTGACTGATCTTCATGTCTTGAAGTAATGATGGACTATCGTTTCTCTTTGCTTATTTGAGCTGTTCTTGCCATAATATGGACTTTATTTTACCAAATAGGGCTATCTTCTGTATACCCCCCTACCTTGTCACAACACAACTGACTGGCTCAAATGCATTAAGAAGGAAAGACATTCCACAAATTAACTTTTAACAAGGCACACCTGTTAATTATAATGCCTTACAGGTGACTACCTGATGAAGCTGGTTGAGAGAATGCCAAGAGTGTGCAAGGCTGTCAAGGCAAAGGGTGGCAATTTGAAGACTCTCTAATAGAAATTATTGAAACGACCCTGGGTTTATAAGCGCGGATATTGACTCTGCAGCTCGAGCATGCTTTTGCGGCACAGTCGATAGCGCGCTGGAGTTCGGGCTAGAAGGTCGATGGTTCAAGACCTGCTCCCTGCCTGTTTCATTACGTTGGTGTCAGAAGTGGGATCAGACCTTGCATCCACGACAGTGAGCGCGTTCTTGTAAGACGTAGAGTCGCAAGCAACCTCACCAGCTGGTTGAGAGAATGCCAAGAGTGTGCAAAGCTGTCATCTAGGCAAAGGGTGGCTATTTGAAGAATCTCAAATATAAAACACTTTTTTGGTTACTACATGATTCCATATGTGTTATTTTGTAGTTTTGATGTCTTCATTATTGTTGTTCAATGTCGAAAATAGTACAACTAAAGAAAAACCCTTGAATGAGTAGGTGTTCTAAAACTTTTGACTGGTAGCGTACATCTATTTAATTGCCCATTGGTATACAGTGGCCCTCCACTTTACGTTCCCCTGTGTAACATCTGGTTATAACAGTAAGTAAGACGAATGGATAGGAGGTTACAATGTTTTAACGGACTGGATTCATCTTAATTAGCGTTGTTAATTGCCAACATCGTAGGCTATGCATGAAGCAAATAAGCAGTATTATGTTAACATCCGTAACTACGCGTTATGTTTTTATTTTTTATTGAGAAAATCCTATAATTCCAATCATTTCTGTCGGCCCTTCATACGCAGACACTGTTGATGGCGAGCTGTGCGTTTCTATACTGAACACATATAAATGCAATATGTAAAGTGTTGGTTTCATGAGCTGAAATGAAAGATCCCAGAAATGTTCCATATGCACAAAAATGTCTCTCATATTTTGTGCACAAGTTTGTTTACATCCCAGTTAGTGAGCATTTGTTCTTTGCCAAGATAATAAATCCACCTGACAGGTGTGGCATATCAAGAAACTGATTAAACAGAATGATCACTACACAGGTGCACGTTGTGCTGGGGACAATAAAAGGCCACTCTAAAATGTGTAGTTTAGTCACAAAACACAGTGCCACAAATGTCTCAAGTTTTGAGGGAGCGCGCAATTGGCATGCTGACTACTGGAATGTCCACCAGAGCTGTTGCAAGAGAATTTAATGTTAATTTCTCTACCATAAGCCGTCTCCAAGATCATTTTAGAGAATTTGGAAGTACTTCCAATCGGTCTCACGACCGCAGACCACATGTAACCATGCCAGCCCAGGACCTCACATCCTGCTTCTTCACCTGCAGGATTGTCTGAGACCAGCCACCAGGACGGCTGATGAAACTGAGCAATATTTGTGTCTGTAATAATGCCCTTTTGTGTGGAAAAACTCATCCTGATTGGCTGGGCCTGGCTTCCCAGTGGGTGAGCCTTGCTCCCAAGTGGGTGGGCCTATGCCCTCCCAAGCCCTCCCATTGCTGCGCCCCTACCCATGTGAATACTCAGTTTAGGGCCTAATGAATTTATTTCAATTCACTGAGTTCCTTATGAACTGTAACTCAGTAAAATCGTTGAAATGATTGCATGTCGCGTTTATATTTTTCTCCTGTATAGATGTTCCAAACGTTCCCTCCCCTTGCCCTGCAGTCCAAGCTGCTAGAAGCTGCTGTTCCTTCTCGCGCATTGTTTTCTACCTTGTGCCAAAACCTGTCAACAGATAGACGAAATAAGACAGGGCTGCATTTGCATATATCCTTATGCCTGCCTATCCATCACTTTCTTCCCCATTCGCATCGCTTTCGCTTCCATGCTCTACTGATGCTGAAGTGAGTGTTGGGTTTGCGTCTTTTTAGTACATCTTCATCACTCATTCCCGCCTCTTCGAATAGGCTCTGAGAAACAGCATTTTCAAATAGATTTTTGGTTGATTGCGAAACATTCTGCCAAAGCGGTTTGTTCTTCGGGTAATTTATGTAGACAAACAGCATTTGGTTCTTCTGTAGAGTAAATGGCCAATCAAAGAGGAGCGATGATCCTTAAACGATCCAGCACTGTGTCAATAATTAGACTAATTAATTCCGCTTCAACAACCTCTCATTGCCTTGTTCACAGATAGGCTACTAATACCAATTTAGATTTTAGAACAATCAAAACAGATATTCTGAATACAAGACATTTAGTACGAATAAAATAACAAGGACCGATCATAGCCTATCTATTAATTCCAAGTTAGCAACGAAACCTGCCTGTGAAGCCTATTCCTGAAAAACGCCTAGGAAAGGAGAGCGACGTATCCAAAATCCAGCGCATCAGCGTAGCCTACGGAGCACCATTGATAGTGTTCTTTGGAAGTGACAGGCTACAGTGTTTTGCCGTGACACATTGTATACGGAGAAGGAGTCGAAGAAGGATAGGAGGCAGATGATATTGGGCAGCAAGTGAGTATTATGGATATGGATGAAGCATTACTTTATTCCTTGACAATATTCATTCTGCAAATAAGCTACCACTCTAATCGTCGAGGATGTTTAACAAATAAGCTAACCAATAATATTTGTCTCATTGGGAGGAGGTCAGTTGGGTTGTGTAAATGGTGCAATTCCTTTGATAAATCAATAAATTATACTTCAAGAGTTGATTTGGAGAACGATAGTCAACTTCATATAGGGTATTTGTGTGTACTCCGTTATGAATGGTAATGAATGGTAGTGGCATTTTGTGTATCTCTATCAAATAAGTTCTTAGAATTGATGGAATTGTCTTGTCTTGCACCAGATCCATTTAGGAAGAAAACCTGCCTGCCATTCCCAAGAGCGAAGGGTGATGATCTGTTAAGACCACCAGTTTCTTGCTCACTGCTGACAGCAGCACTCAGGTGAGTGATAATACTATTCTGTCTACTGAGAAAGTTGTACATTTTATGGAATAGTGTATGTTTTGTCAAAACCATGGAAGAAGTAATGTTGCCAAATAACTAAATAGTCATGACCTCAGCCACTGACTGATTATATCCTGAGCCTATAGTGGTTCTAGCTACATGTTTACTTGTTAATGTTTGTGGTATATAACAACAGTGTTGTGTTCAGTTGCTGATGACATTGATAACACACCTGTTTAATGTCAACCTATGTGTAAGTCTAATGTTCTAAATTGTCTTTATGATAGTGTTCTCATGGTAATGATATAAGGTTTAGAGTACCAACAGACAATTAAGATGTGACTATATGAACATGGTTTGCGTAAGACATTGAGATTAGGATATACCTGAGACCTGAGTGTTATTGTACCGCAACAACACTGTAACTGCAAGTTGCCCATCCAAAGTAGTGTGTCTTTGCCCAGAGAAAATGTATTTTATTAGTATTTATTTGATTAAACCTTGCACAGGGAAGAACCATTTAGACCATGCCTATTTTGTAAGGTGCCCAGCTTCAGACACAAAAAGCAGGAGGAAATACACATTTAAATGACAACAATGTGAGTTGCTGTTAATAATCCCATGAGGAAACACGTGCATGTGCACTGTATTTGTGGTTTTCATTAGTGCAATGTATTAGTGTGTATGTTTTGCCTCATACTTGATGTAGGTTCCCTAGTGATACTGTATTATGGAGAATGAAAAAATAATGGAGGATGGATGGTGCTTTCAAGACAACTCGGAAAACTGATTTTTTTTTCTGCACAGAGCTTCCTATTGGTTGATTCTGATATTTTCCAAGTGGGAAACCTGGCGCACATTTTTCTACAACTAGTTTCCAAGTCGGGAATTTCAGAGGTGCCGAGTTGTCTTGAAAACGACAGGAGACCTGAGATGTTTAGACCATATACATAATCCTGTGGATGAGATCAATTCTGATGTTGAGTTAGTGGTTCTATTTTTATTACCACCTGTTACGGGAATCCAGATCCACTGCTGTCCCTTCTCGCGGGGCTTGGCATTGGAAATTATGATTGAAGAATGTATTTTAATTCTGAGAGAAAGATGTTTGGAGCTTTCTTTGTTATGTAGCCATTTCTATTTTTGCATTTGGACTATTTATGGTCTCATTTTAAAGGGTTAAGGGTGGTAAATACGATCTGTTGTGTTTTGATGTGATCTATTATCTACCCATCCTAGATGCCTGGTGTGAAAGAGAATAATTGCAGACAGCAACTCAGTGAACACATCCATACTAATCTAACCTTCTAAACAATGGCGCTGACAGAGATGGTCGCCTCGCTTCGAGTCAATAGAAACAATGCAGGATTTTTGTTTTTTTAATGTATTATTTCTTACATTGTTATCCCAGGAAATCTTAAGTCTTATTACATACAGCTGGGAAGAACTATTGGATATAAGAGCGACATCAATTTACCAACATTACGGCCAGGAATCCGACTTTCCCAAAGAGGATCCTCTGTTTGGACCACCACCCAGGACAATGGATCTAATCCCAGAAGCTGACCCAAAACAACGTCACCGCAGAAGGGGCAGACAGAGCGGCCTCCTGGTCAGGCTTCGTTGATGTGAACATCGCCCACAGCTCCCGAGTATACTACTCGCTAATGTCCAGTCTCGGGGCGGCAGGGTAGCCTAGTGGTTAGAGTGTTGGACTAGTAACCGGAAGGTTGCGAGTTCAAACCCCCGAGCTGACAAGGTACAAATCTGTCGTTCTGCCCCTGAACAGGCAGTTAACCCACTGTTCCCAGGCCGTCATTGAAAATAAGAATTTGTTCTTAACTGACTTGCCTGGTTAAATAAAGGTAAAATAAAATAAAAAATAAAATGTCCAGTCTCTTGTAGACGAAAATCGAGCAAGAGTTGCCTTCCAGAGAGACATCAGAGATTGTAACATTCTATGTTTCACGGAAACATGGCTGTCTCTGGATATGTTGTCGGAATCGGTTCAGCCACCGGGCTTCTCCATGCATCGCACTGACAGAGATAAACACCTCTCTGGGAAGAGGAAGGGTGGGGGTGTATGCTTCATGATTAACGACTCATGGTGTAATCATAACAACATACAGGAAAGTCGAGTCCTTCTGATCACCCGACATAGAATTCCTTACAAACAAATGTCGGCCATATTACCTCCCAAGAGAATTCTTACAGATGGTAGGCAATTATGGTCACAGTTATGAAAACTTAGGACACTAAAGAGGCCTTTCTACTGACTCTGAAAAGCACCAAAAGAAAGATGCCCAGGATCCCTGCTCATCTGCATGAACGTGCCTTAGGCATGCTGCAAGGAGGCATGAGGACTGCAGATGTGGCCAGGGAAATAAATTGCAATGTCCGTACTGTGAGATGCCTAAGACAGCGCTACAGGGAGACAGGACGGACAGCTGATCGTCCTCGCAGTGGCAGACCACATGTAACAACACCTGCACAGGATCGGTACATCCGAACATCACACCTGCGGGACAGGTACAGGATAGCAACAACAACTGCCCGAGTTACACCAGGAACGCACAATCCCTCCATCAGTGCTCAGACTGTTTGTAATATGCTGAGAGAGGCTGGACTGAGGGCTTGTAGGCCTGTTGTAAAGGCAGGTCCTCATCAGACATCACCAGTAACAACGTCGACTATGGGCACAAATCCACCGTCACTGGACCAGACAGGACTGGCAAAATGTGCTCTTCACTGACCAGTCACGGTTTTGTCTCACCAGGGGTGATGGTCGGATTCGCGTTTATCGTCAAAGGAATGAGCGTTACACCGAGGCCTGTACTCTCGGGTGGGATCGATTTGGAGGTGGAGGGTCCGTCATGGTCTGGGGCGGTGTTTCACAGCATCATCGGACTGAGCATGTTGTCATTGCAGGCAATCTCAATGCTGTGCGTTACAGGGACGACATCCTCCTCCCTCAATGTGGTACCCTTTCTGTAGGTTCATCCTGACATGACCCTCCAGCATGACAATGCCACCAGCCATACTGCTCGTTCTGTGCGTGATTTCCTGCAAGACAGGAATGTCAGTGTTCTGCCATGGCCAACGAAGAGCCCGGATCTCAATCCCATTGAGCACGTCTGGGACCTGTTGGATCGGAGGGTGAGGGCTAGGGCCATTCCCCCCAGAAAGTCGCGGGAACTTGCAGGTGCCTTGGTGGAAGAGTGGGGTAACATCTCACAGCAAGAACTGGCAAATCTGATGCAGTCCATGAGGAGGAGATGCACTGCAGTACTTAATGCAGCTGGTGGCCACACCAGATACTGACTGTTACTTTTGTTTTTGACCCCCCCCTTTGTTCAGGGACCAATTATTCCATTTCTGTTAGTCACATGTCTTTGGAACTTGTTCAGTTTATGTCTCAGTTGTTGAATCTTGTTATGTTCATACAAATATTTACACATGTTAAGTTTGCTGAAAATAAACGCAGTTGACATTGAGAGGATGTTTCTTTTTTTGCTGAGTTTATATCCTGAGGCTGCATTTATTGTAGCTGGGGATTTTAACAAAGCAAATTGAGAACAAGGCTACCTGAATTCTATCAGTATATTGATTACAGTACTCGCGGGAGTAATACACTCGATCACTGCTACTCTAACTTCTGCGATGCATACAAAGCCCTCCCCCGCCCTCCCTTTGGCAAATCCGACCACGATGCCATCTTGCTCCTACCGTCTTATAGGCAGAAACTCAAACAGGATGTACCAGTGACTAGAACCATTCAACACTGGTCTGACCAATCGGAATCCACGCTTCAAGATTGTTTTGATCACACGGACTGGGATATGTTCCAGTCAGCCTCAGAGAACAACATCGACCTATGAGTTTATAAGGAAGTGCATTGGAGATGTTGTACCCACTGTGACTATTAAAACCTACCCTAACCAGAAACCGTGGATGGATGGCGGCATTCGCGCAAAACTGAAAGAGTGAACCACAACATTTAACCATGGAAAGAGGTCTGGGAATATGGCTGAATATAAACAGTGTAGTTATTCCCTCCGCAAGGCAAACAAACAGGCGAAATGCCGGTACAGGGACAAAGTAGAGTCGCAATTCAATGGCTCAGACAGGAGATGTATGTGGCAGGGTCTAGAGGAAATCACGGATTACAAAAAGAAAAACAGCCAAGTCTCGGACACCGATGTCACGCTTCCAGACAAACTAAACACCTTCTTTGCCCGCTTTGAGGATAAAACAGTGCCACCGTCGCTGCCTGCTAACAGGGACTGTGCCCCCCCCTCACCTTCTCTGTGGCCGACGTGAGTAAGACATTTAAACGTGTTAACCCTCGCAAGGCTGCTGGCCTAGACGGCATCCCTAGCTGCGTCCTTAGAGCATGCACAGACCAGCTGGTGTGGGAGAAATTGGTTATGTGGGAGAAATTATATACATGATTTTGGTAAACACAAGAGAAAGATACACTTATGGGTTCATTTCCTGTTCTGGTAAAATGCATTGTCTATTGTACATGGCAGGAAGCAGATAAAGGAAAAATGCAGACACAGACGCCTAGACCAGCTGGACATGCAGGGATCGGGGGGATGGACAGGAGAGGGGGTCAGCCAGGGGACCAACTGATGGATTACAGACATCAATCACATCACAGGGGAGACACACAAGTCTGTTTGATCTTAGACAACCATATGAAGAGAAGGCGACCAGGGCAGCTGAACACACTAAAAACTAGAGATAAAGGACACATACAAAAGGGACACATGGGGTTAATTACAGGGTCTAAACACAGGCCACAGGAAAGGGGGATGTATATTATCTTTAGGTCAAAGCAAGGGTCTTGTCATCATTATAATCTGGCCGAAAGCAGATGTGGGCGTTACTGGGCTGAACAAGCAGGACGCACCGATTCGGATGTAACTGTATTGGGGGATGAACTGATGATGTATGTGTGGGTATAAAATGAAGAGGGAGAGCTCTGGAAAGGTGTGGGTCCCGCGGGGCACTCCGGCTTGTTATACTGTTGTATTAAAGCCTGATTGATTTCACAAAGTTCTGGTATGCGTTATATTTGAACCGATTTGCCACTACACTGGCTGGTGTGTTTACTGACATATTCAATCGCTCCCTATTCCAGTCTACTGTCCCCACATGCTTCAAGATGGCCACCATTGTTCCTGTACCCAAGAAGGCAAAGATAACTGAACTACATGACGACCGCCCCGTAGCACCCACTTCTGTCATCATGAAGTGCTTTGAGGGAATAGTCAAGGATCCTATAACCTCTACCTTACTGGCCACCCTAGACCCACTTCAGTTTGCATACCGCCCCAACAGGTCCACAGACGATGCAATCACACTGCACACTGCCCTAACACATCTGGACAAGAGGAATACCTATGTAAGAATGCTGTTCATTGACTACAGCTCAGCATTCAAGACCATAGTACCCTCCAAGCTCATCATCAAGCTGGAGGCCCTGGGTCTCAACCCCGCCCTGTGCAATTGGATCCTGGACTTTCTGACGGGTCGCCCCCAGGTGGTGAAGGTAGGAAACATCTCCACTTCGCTGACCCTCAACACTGGGGCACCACAAGTGTGCGTGCTCAGCCCCCTCCTGTACTCCCTGTTCACCCACGACTGCGTGGCCATGCACGCCTCCAAATCAATCATCAACAACAACAAGACAGCCTACAGGGAAGGTGTGGGCACTCAGAGTGTGGTGTCAGGAAAACAACCTCTCACTCAACGTCAACAAAACAAAGGAGATGATCGTGGACTTCAGGAAACAGCAGAGGGAGTACCCCCCTATCCACATCGAAGGGACAGCAGTGAAGAAGGTATAATTTAAAAAAAAAATCCTCTGCGTACACATCACAGACAAACTGAAATGGTCCACCTACATAGACGGTGTGGGGAAGAAGGCGCAACAGCGCCTCTTCAACCGCAGGAGGGTGAAGAAATTTGGCTTGTCACTCAAAACCCTGACAAACTTTTACAGATACACAATCGAGAGCATCCTGTCGGGCTGTATCACAGCCTGGTACGGCAACTGCACCGCCCTCAACCGCAAGGCTCTCCAGAGGGTGGTGCGGTCTGCACAACGCATCACTGGGGGCAAACTACCTGCCCTCCATGACACCTACAGCACCCGATGTCACAGGAAGGCCAGAAAGATCATCAAGGACAACAACCACCCGAGCCACTGTCTGTTCACACCGCTACCATCCAGAAGGCGAGTTCAGTACAGGCACATCAAAGCTGGGACTGAGAGACTGAAAAACAGCTTCCATCTGAATGCCATCAGACTGCTAAACAGCAATCCCTAACTCAGAGAGGCTGCTGCCTACATTGAGACCCAATCACTGGCCACTTTAATAAATGGATCACTAGTCATCTTAAACAATGCCACTTTAAATAATGCCACTTTAATTATGTTTACATATCTTACATTACTCATATCATATGTATACAGTGGGGCAAAAAAGTATTTAGTCAGCCACCAATTGTGCAAGTTCTCCCACTTAAAAAGATGAGAGGCCTGTAAATTTCATCATTGGTACACTTCAACTATGACAGACAAAATTAGAAAAAAAAGAATTTATTTGCAAATTATGGTGGAAAATAAGTATTTGGTCAATAGCAAAAGTTTATCTCAATACTTTGTTTTATGCCAAAAGCAAAATACCAAGGAGAACGAACAAAAACGAAACAGTTCTGTCTGGTGAAGACACAGAGACAAAAAACAATCACCCACAACTAAAATGGGGAAAACAGGCTACCTAAGTATGATTCTCAATCATAGACAACGGATGACACCTGCCTCTGATTGAGAACCATACCAGGCCAAACACATAAATACCACATAGAAAAAAGAACATAGACTACCCACCCCAACTCAAGCCCTGACCAAACTAACACAAAGACCTAATAAAGGAACTAAGGTCAGAACGTGACACCTGGCCAAGATAGGCAGCACCAAGTCATTACAAAAAAATTACAGACAGACAACATGAAAAACTACAAGTAATCTAGTAAAAACCATTGAATTCACAAGAGTATAAAACAGCAAATTAAAAACATTGACAGGTCAGGGAATCAGACTTAAAATCCTTCATCATTGATTCAAAAACACCAATCAGGACAAGTTCTTCCAGTTTAAAAGTATTTTGTAAGATGTTCCAAGACGATGGCGCAGAGTACATAAAAGCCCTTTTACCAAATTCAGTTCAGACATTTGGAACAGTTAGCAGGATAAAGTCCAGCGAACGAAGAGAGTACCCACCATATTTCTGAACAATAAAAATGCACAAATAAAAAGGTAGTAAGCCCAAAATGGCTTTGTAAATGAAAGTATACCAGTGACTGAGCCTACGAGTGACTAGAGAAGGCCAGCCAACCCTGGTATACAAAGTGCAGTGGTGCATAAGGGTTTTGCAGTTTAAAATAAATCTCAAAGTGCCATGGTAGAGTGTCAATTGATCTCAAACACTGAGCGGAAGCATTCATATATAAAATATCCCCATAGTCAAGTAAAGGCATAAATGTAGCTGATACTAGCCTCCTTCTGGCTTCAAAAGAAAAGCAGGCCTTTATTCCTAAAATAAAATCCCAATTTCAGCTTCAAGTAGTTGAATATGCAATTTAAAAGAGAGGCCGTCATCAATTAAAATTCCAAGATATTTATATGTAAAGGTTCAGAGGTCTATTTCTTGCATTAGAAAACACCATTAGTTTAATTTTGTCAGTATTGAGGATAAGCTTCAATTGACACAAGGTATGTTGAACAGTATAAAAAGCAGTTTCCATGTTCTGGAAAGCTTTTGTAAGAGACGAGGCACAACAGTAAATAACAGGATCATCAGTATAAAAATGAAGTTGTGCATTTTGGACATTTTTGTCAATCATTTATATAAATAGTGAATAAGAGAGGACCAAGTACAGAGCCTTGGGGCACACCATTCAAGACAGACAATTTAACAGACATAAGCCCATCAAATTGAGTGCACTGAGTTCTATCAGACAGATAGTTAGCAAACCTTGCAACTGCATGCTCCGAAAGACCTACACTCGACAATCTCTGCCTTAGTACATAGCATGATCAACTGTATCAAAAGCCTTAGAGAGATCAATAAAAAGTGAGACACAGTGCTGTTTTTTGTCAATGGCTTCAGTGATATCATTTAAAACCTTCATGGCTGCTGTAATTGTGCTATGCTTCTTCCTGAAGCCCGATTGGTACATTGATAAAATAGAGTTAGTAAATAAAAACTATTTTAGCTGTTCACTTACAAGGTTTTCAAGTATTTTCACCAGGGGTGACAGCTTTGAGATTGGCCTATAATTATTTAAAATCTATTGCACCTTGCCTATACCACTCGGCCATTGCTCATCCATATATTTATATGTACATATTCTCATTCACCCCTTTAGATTTGTGTGTATTAGGTAGTTGTTGGGGAATTGTTAGATTACTTGTTAGATATAACTGCACTGTCGGAACTAGAAGCACGAGCATTTTGCTACACTCGCATCAACATCTGCTAACCAGGTGTATGTGACCAATACAATTTGATTTGAACCTCTGTGCTCCTATGAGTCCAGTAGCTTCTATTGGACTCGGTTATAAGGGCATGACTGTAAGTACAAGTAGGTTTAGTGTTAGAAATACAATTTTAATCCATTCCACCGTTATCAATATGTTTAAAAACATTTAAAATGTGCCATTACAATTACGTAGGGTACCAGTAAAAATGTAGTACACACCTACTCATTCAAGGGTTTTTCTTTATTTTGACTATTTTCTACATTGTAGAATGATAGTGAAGACATCAAAACTATGAAATAACGCATATGGAATTATGTAGTTTATTCCCACATATGCTGAGGACTTGTTGGCTGCTTTTACTTCACTCTGCGGTCCAACTCATCCCAAACCATCTCAATTTGGTTGAGGTCAGGTGATTGTGGAGGCCAGATCATCTGATGCAGCACTCCATCACTCTCCTTCTTGGTAAACTAGCCCTTACATAGCCTGAAGGTGTGTTGGGTCATTGTCCTGTTGAAAAACAAATGATAGTCCCACTAAGCGGAAACCAGATGGGATCGCATTATCGCTGCAGAATGATGTAGTTGCCATGCTGGTTAAGTGTTCTTTGAATTCAAAATTAATCACAGACAGTGTCACCAGCAAAGCACCCCCACACCATCACACCTTCTCCTCCATGCTCTCTGTGTAACGCTCGTCGTCGGAAGGAGTGGACCAAAGCGCAACATGGAAAGTGTTCATGATTTTATTGATCAAAGAAAACACTCGAACAAAGTAACAAAACGAAAGCGAACAGTTCTGTCAGGTAAACAGATACTAAACAGAAAATAATTACCCACAAAACACAGGTGGGAAAAAGGCTACCTAAATATGATTCCCAATCAGAGACAACGATAGACTCAAAAACAAAGAACTAGGAAACATAGAATGCCCACCCTAATCACACCCTGACCTAACCAAATAGAGAAATAAAACGGCTCTCTAAGGTCTGGGCGTGACAGTACCCCCCCCCCCCCCCCCCCTGAACCTATAGGGGAGGGTTCTTGTGGGCATCTACCCTCGGTGGCGGCTCCGGTTCGGGATGTAGCCCCCGCTCCCTGCGCTGATCCCTCCGCTTCTGTGGATCGTCGCCGGAGACTCCAGACCGTGAATCGTTGCCGGAGGAACCGGACCGTGGATCATCGCCAGAGGCTCTGGACTGGGAACCCCCGCTGGAGGCTCTGGACTGCAGCTCGTCGCTGGAGGCTTCGGACTGCAGGCCGTCGCTGAAGACTCCAGACTGTGGATCGTTGCTGGAGGATCCGGACTGCGGACCGTCGCTGGAGACTCCGGACCGTCGCTGGAGACTCCGGACCGTCGCTGGAGACTCCGGACCGTCGCTGGAGACTCCGGACCGTCGCTGGAGGCTCCGGACCGTCGCTGGAGGCTCCGGACCGTCGCTGGAGACTCCGGACAGTCGCTGGAGACTCCGGACCGTCGCTGGAGGCTCCGGACTGGGGACCGTTGCTGGAGGCTCCTTGCCCTGGATTTTCCCTGCAGGCTCCGGGCCATGGATTATCACTGGAGGCTTCGTGCCATGGATCATCACTACAGGCTCCGGGCCATGGATCATCACTGGAGGCTTCGTGCCATGGATCATCACTACAGGCTCCGGGCCATGGATCATCACTGGAGGCTTCGTAAATGGAGCCGGAACAGGTCTCACAGGACTGAGGAGACGTACTGGAAGCCTGGTACGTGGAACCAGAACAGGTCTCACCGGACTGGGGAGATGCACTGGAAGCCTGGTGCGTAGCACAGGTACAAGATACACTGGTCCGTGGAGGTGCACTGGAGGTCTCGAGTATAGAGCTGGCACAACCCGTCCTGGCTGGATGACCTCTTCCGCCCGGCAGATGAGGGGAGCTGGCACAGAGCGCACTGGCCTGTGAGTGCTCACTGGAGACACCTTGCGCATCACTGCATAACACGGTGCCTGACCAATCACACTCTCCTAACGGTAAGCACGGGGAGTTGGCTCAGGTCTAAACTCTGACACCACCAATCTCCCCGTGTGCCCCCCCAAATATTTTTTGAGGGCTGCCTCTCGGGCTCCCGTTGTTGTCGTGACTCCTGGCCTCGTCGCTGTTCCTCTAATTCCTTGTATCTTCGTTGTTCCGCTCTTGCTGCTTCTATCTCTTCCCTTGGACGGCGATACTCTCCAGCCTGCGCCCAGGGTCCTTTTCCGTCCAGGATCTCCTCTCATGTCCACTCGTCCTTTTTTACCACGCTGCTTGGTCCTTTGGTGGTGGGTAGTTCTATTACGCTCGTCGTCGGAAGGAGTGGACCAAAGCGCAGTGTGGAAAGTGTTCATGATTTTATTGATCAAAGAAAACACTCGAACAAAGTAACAAAACGAAAGTGAACAGTTCTGTCAGGTAAACAGATATTAAACAGAAAATAACTACCCACAAAACACAGGTGGGAAAAAGGCTGCCTAAATATGATTCCCAATCAGAGACAACGATAGACAGCTGCCTCTGATTGGGAACCACACTCAGCCAAAAACAAAGAAATAGGAAACATAGAATGACCACCCTAATCAAACCCTGACCTAACCAAATAGAGAAATAAAACGGCTCTCTAAGGTCAGGGCGTGACACTGGTGGGAACCACACATACAGAGATCATCCATTCACCTACTCTGCGTCTCACAAAGACACAGCGGTTGGAACCAAAAATCTCCAATTTGGACTCATCAGACCAAAGGACAGATTTTCACCGGTCTAATGTCCATTGCTCGTGTTTCTTGGCCCGAGCATGTCTCTTATTATTATTGGTGTCCTTTAGTAGTGGTTTCTTTGCAGCAATTCGACCACAAAGGCCTGAGTCACGCAGTATCCTCTGGACAGTTGATGTTGATGTGTCTGTTACTTGAACTCTGTGAAGCATTTATTTGGGCTGCAATTTCTGAGATTGGTAACTCTAACTTATCCTCTGCTGCAGAGGTAACTCTGGGTCTTCCATTTTTGTGGCGATCCTTATGAGAGCCAGTTTCACCATAGCGCTTGATGGTTTTTGCGACTGCACTTGAAGAAACGCTCAAAGTTCTTGACATTTTCTGGATTGACTGACCTTCATGTCTTAAAGTAATGATGGTTGAGGTCCTTTCTCTTGTGACCTCTAATGAGGTCGTTTCTCTTTGCTTATTTGAGCTGTTCTTGCCATATTCTGTATACAACCCCTACCTTGTCACAATACAACTGATTGGCTCACACACATTAAGAAGGAAAGAAATTCCACAAATGAACTTTTAACAAGACACACCTGTTAATTGAAATGTATTCCAGGTAACTACCTAATCAAGCTGGTTGAGAGAATGTCAAGCATGTGCAAAGCTGTCATCAGTTCACAAAGTCACGATCACAGATAATTTCCCGGTTCGACTGGTAAATAGTACTGCCAGGGTTCAGGGATGCCTCTCAGAGAGAGTTATATGAGTTTGCACTTATGACATATCTGCATTGAAAAGATCACGTTGGGTCAAAAACAGATCCGTTTAACACATTTAAAAAAAACATAAATAACGTGACAATTATCCTGCATGTGGAGTTAGTGAAAACAGTGGATATAGTTCCTCTGACATTTGAATATGCACCGTGTGCCGGTGTGTTAGGGCATGTCTTGTATTCTCAGTTACTTAGGTCAGTGGTGTCTATGCCTGTGTCATTTATTTGTATTTATTTTACCAGGGAAGTTGACTGAGAACACATTCTCATTTACAACAGCGGTCTGAGGAGTAGTTACAGGGATGAAGCTGGGGATTATTAGGTACACATGATGGTATGAGTGGGATACAGTTCAGAGGCAAGCCAGCAGTGGGATGCAGTTCAGAGGCAAGCCAGCGGTGGGATGCAGTTCAGAGGCAAGCCAGCGGTGGGATGCAGTTCAGAGGCAAGCCAGCGGTGGGATGCAGTTCAGAGGCAAGCCAGCAGTGGGATACAGTTCAGAGGCAAGCCAGCAGTGGGATGCCGGGTGGTGTGCTACTGCTGATTAAATCACTTACAGTTTAAGTTCATGTTGTGGATAGATAATATGAATCTGTTTCTTGTCGTCGGCTAAATTCAAGAAATTGTTTATTTTGTGATCCATGCTCCGGATATGGGGAAGCCAAAAGAAAACACACACACACACATTTTAATCATGCTTATGGATGGTCCAGCTCCACCCAGAACCTCGGGTTATAGAAGGCTAAACACATATGCTATGTGGAAGAGACTTTTTGTGTGCTTTAGTCAGATTTACACCTTCAACCTCATTTGGTGTTGAGCCACGTTTTGTTCAATGTCTCCCAAACATCTTTCCAGTCTTACAATTACTAAAAGGAACAGGTCTAAGTGTTTTGTTTTGTGTGCTCAGAGACCTTTGTGATCATTGAATACCAAAGTCATTCTTTACTGTGTTGAGCTTTCCAGGATCTATATGGACCCCAATCAGGCGACCTCAGGAGAACTTGTGCCCCAGTCTCTGGACCAGTGTTTCCTATGTCCAGTCCTCGATTACCCCCAACAGCACACATTTTTGTTGTAGCCCGGGATGAATATACCTCATTCAGGGCTTGATGATTAGTTGACAAGTTGAATCAGGTGTGCTTGTCCAGGGTTACAATACAAATGAGTACTGTTGGGGATACTTAAGGACCGGAGTTGCAAACAATGCTCTAGAGCATAGCAATTTAACATGGCAAATGTCTCCGGTGTGCACAGTGAATCCTGTGATGCTCTAATGAATGCACAAACATGATTGTGGATCCTCTTTTCTTTAGTCCAGTAGGAATGTTAATTTCAGATTTAACGTCTGTTTCCTGTTTGGTGTTTGGCTTTGTGACGCACTAAATGAATTTGCAGAGGCGTCGTAATCTCTCAACAGAAACTGATGAACAGTCTCAGGGTCTCGGTTAATTATAACAATGTTGTTGACACTTGTGTCTGTGTGTGTTGCCTGTCTGCGTGTGTCGCAGTGACTGAGAAAATCGAATGTATTTTGCAGTGTTTATGCAATTGTTTTTTCATATGTTCACACAGCCCCTAATTACCACCAAAGATCTTGAAGTGATTAATTGGAACCAAGCTACCAACCTGTTATATGTTTAATGTAGAACGGCACATTAGGGTCTCATTCCCTCTTAAAATATAAGGGTGCTTGACATATCAAATCTGGCAAACTTTGACTGTACAGTGTCCACTCAAACATGCCATTATGTGCTGCCAAGTATTTTCACTGTACACATATAGAGCGTTGTAAAGCAGCAGAGCAGCAATGGTTCCAGGTGCTGTCCATGGTCCTGATTCTGCATGTTAGAAACAGCTACAAAAGTTAGATGAAATCTTGCTAATCAACACCAACCATTGAGCAGACTGGAGAAGTGGCAGAGCAATCCATTTTTTTCCCCTGGAAGTTAAAAGCACAATTTAAGTTGGATGTCTTTGGCTCCACCATGGTGAAGAGAATGTTAAATCCCACAATCTCTTACAAACCCTTTCTCACTCGCTGTCATTCTTTCTCTCTCACATTCTCTTTCTCTCTCTCTCTCTCTCTGTCTCGCTCTCTCTCACTCACACATGCGCGCACACACACAACCAGACATGGGTTGAAATATGTGTGTATTTGAATATTTGTTATTTAAATATTTTTGTTCTGTATTTGGGTATTTTCAAATACTAAGTCCAAAATATATACTTTTATTTGGGTACTTGAATGGTTATTTGTAAAAAATAAATAAAAAACATGAATTTATTTCAAATACTATTTTCAAATACCTGATTGAAATTCATGACTCGGTGTATCTTTGTATTTTAAAATATTGTACTTTCCAAGTGTTTTTCCAATTACAAAACAGGTTGTTTGGATCCTGGATGCTGATTGTTTGGTATCCCGCAAAATACCATGACGTGGTAATCTCATTATTCCACTGTCCCACACCCCAGGCAGGAAATGTATACATATCATCTCCCTGGAGGAATAAAGCGTCTAAACATAATTTTTCCATGCTACTATTTGGTTTGCAACAGTTGGGGGTTTTATACACCTACCTGTCTACCTCAATAACCTGTGCAACAATGTATCATTTTACAAATGCGATCTCTCCGGTGTTAGTTGTCTAGCTCTAGGAATATACAGATATGTTCCTAGGGCTAGCTAGCCCAAGAATGAACGTGAAAATAACAATTCACCATGGAAACCGTAAACACATTAACCAGCGCAGTATGGTCTATGTAGACCTATTGGATATTTATTAAATAATTATTTATTGAAGTTCTTGTCTCTCATCATCATTGCATCTCTGATAGCTACACTACCAGTCAAAGGTTTTAGAACACCTACTCATTCAAGGGTTTTTCTTTATTTTTACTATTTTCTACATTGTAGAATAACAGTGGAAACATCAAAATGATGAAATAACTCATATGGAATCATGTAGTAACCAAAAAGGAGTAGTTGCACTACTCCCTCCTTTCAAAGAGCGTGTCCTCGCGCTAGCTTGCGACTCTACGTCTTACAGGAACGCGCTCACTGGCCAAGCACACACACTGTCGTGGATGCAAGGTGCGATCTCACTTCTGACACCAATGTAATGAAACAGGCAGATAGCAGGTCTCGAACCCTCGACCTTCTAGCCCGAAGTCCAGCGTGCAATCGACTGCCGCAAAAGCATGCTCGAGCGGCAAAGTCGATATCCGCGCTTATAAACCCAGGGTCGTTACAATATTTTATATTTGAGATTCTTCAAATTGTCACCCTTTGCCTTGATGACAGCTTTTCTCACTCTTGGCATTCTCTCAACCAGCTTCATGAGGTAGTCACCTGGAATGCATTTCAATGAACAGTTGTGCCTTCTTAAAAGTTCATTTGTGGAATGTCTTTCCTTCTTAATGCATTTGAGCCAATCACTTGTGTTGTGACAAGGTAGGGGGGTATACAGAAGATAGCCCAATTTGGTAGAAGACCAAGTCCATAGTATGGCAAGAACAGCTCAAATGAGCAAAGAGAAACAACAGTCATTACCATTACCATTACCATTACCATTATCATTACTTTAAGACATGAAGGTCAGTCAATATGGAACATTTCAAATACTTTGAATGTTTCTTCAAGTGCAGTCGCAAAAAACATCAAGCGCTATGATGAAACTGGCTCTCATGAGAACCGCCACAGGAAAGGAAGACCCAAAGTTACCTTTGCTGCAGGGTAAGTTCATTAGAGTTACCAACCTCATAAATGCTTCAGAGTTAAAGGAACAGACACATCTCAACATCAACTGTTCAGAGGAGACTGTGAATCAGGCCTTCGTGGTCGAATTGCTGGAAAAGAAACCACTACTAAAGGACACCAATAATAAGAAGATACTTGCTCGGGCCAAGAAACACGAGCAATAGACATTAGACCTGTGGAAATCTGTCCTTTGGTCTGATGAGTCCAAATTGGAGATCTTTGGTTCCAACCGCCGTGCCTTTGTGAGACACGGTGTGGGTGAACGGATGATCTCTGCATGTGTATTTCCCACCATAAAGCATGTGTTATGGAGGTGTTATGGTGTGGGGGTGCTTTGCTGTTGACACTGTCTGATTTATTTAGAATTCAAGGCACACTTAACCAGCATGGCTACCACAGCATTCTGCAGCGATACGCCATCCCATCCGCTTAGTGGGACTATCATTTGTTTTTCAACAGGACAATGACCCAACACATCTCCAGGCTGTGTAAGGGCCATTTTACCAAGAAGGAGAGTGATGGAGTGCTGCATCAGATGACCTGGCTTTGGTTTTGCAAAGGTGTTGTGGACGGGCGTGGCATATGGGTGTAAGCATCTGCCGCTGGTTCCAAAGGTTTCATGATTGAATCCAACTATATAAAGTTGTTTTTGATATTTTTAGTTTTAAGCCTCTCGTAAACCTTGACCCTTATCTTAACCATTCGGAGTTAATGCCTAAACTTAATCTTGGAGCGATACAGAGAAGAAACAAAACACTTAGAAATGTGACTTTTACATTTGAGAAACATTGCGCCAACCTTAGTTGTTGCCTATGTATGCCTATTGGATATTTATTGAAGATCTTGTCTCTCATCATCATTGAATCGCTGCTAGCTAGCTACGTGCCAATGATTTGTTTAGCATAGCAATTTCAAATGAATAGAATTAACCACCGTGTCACGGTCGTCCTCCTCTTCATCGGAAGAGGAGAGGCGAGAAGGATCAGAGGACCAAAACGCAGCGTGGTATGTGTTCATAGTGAATATTTAATAAAGAAAGTACTGAACACTGCATACAAAACAATAAACAAATAACGACCGTGAAGCTACAAATTAGACCTGTGCTGACACAAGCCACTAACATAGACAATCACCCACAAACAAACAGTGCAACCCAGGCTACCTAAGTATGATTCTCAATCAGAGACAACTAAAGACCTGCCTCTGATTGAGAACCATACTAGGCCGAAACATAGAAATCCCAAATCATAGAAAATCAAACATAGACTGCCCACCCAACTCACACCCTGACCATACTAAATAAATACAAAACAAAGGAAATAAAAGGTCAGAACGTGATAGACATGAGAAAATAACTAATGACCAGCCGCTTGTGTAGCAACTTCAGAATGCAAACACAAATTTACTTGTTTAAATAAAGTTTTAATTAAAAAATGTAATTCAAATTTGTATAAATATGTTGGCAACTGTTTTATAAAAGCGATAAGGCCCTCAAACCTGGGGATTATCGTGTGATAACTCCCTCCTAAGGGCTGTCCCCAGCCCAAGGTGAACAGCCCAATAATCCTTGGGTTCTCATGCCTTACTGTTTAAATACATTCCAGTATTCAACTGCTTGTTTTTTCAAATAAAATAATCTGAATATGTGTTTTTAAATGTTTGGAAAAGTAATTTAAATACCTGAAATAGAATTTGAACCCAGGTCTCTCTCTCTCTCTCTCACACGCACACACACACACACACACACACACACACACACACACACACACACACACACACAACCTCCATCTGTCTAGAGCCCTATTAAATGTCAAGCTCTGCTTTTTTCCTCTACTCCCTCTATGTAAATGAATGTTTTAGAGTGAATTCCATTTTGAATTGAGTCATTTCAGGATTTGAATTGGACATACCATTTTTATTATAAAATGCTCATGATGCAGACATGGGTTTTTTAGATATTCAAATCAAAATGTTCTCCCTCTTTCTCCCTCCATCCCTTTTGCTTTCTATCCCTCCACCCCTCTCGCTGTCAGTCAGTCCGTCCGTCCGTCCGTCCGTCCGGGCAGTCTGAATGGCTCTACCCGGCAAAATGCCAGGCTCTACACACCAGACAGAGTCAAAAGGTCAACAAGAAGTCACATGTTGAAGTCACTCAACGGATATACCAGCCAGCTGTGCATGACATTGATAACAAGTAAATCTATTTCTGCTGTTAGAAATTCCATGTGTTTTTGCTTCATGATAATTGAAAGGAGAATGTGCTTTAGCCATATTGAGAAAGCATAGTGCCCAATGTCAATACTTCCCTTCCTATAAATGCTTTTCTGTGATATCGGGTTTTGCTCAGTTATTTGGGCATGTGCCCACACTGGCTCCATCTCTATGTAATATTGCAGTCATTACTGAGTGAATGTCAACGACACTTGAATGGAAATGTGTAAGATTACCAGCTGATACTTGAGACATAGAGAGGAGACGAATGGAGAATGTAGCTGTGCCTGCCCCTGGGCAAATATCACCAATTGAAAGAAGAAAGTAAAAAGAAGAGGTAGTGTTATTTTTGTCTGGCACATGCCATATACTCCAGATGCTGTCTCTCACAGTCAGGTGACGTTCCAAGGCCTTTTACAGGGTGGCCTGACTTTACCTTATATTCTTACTTCACCAGAGTCAGGACAGCACATCTGGTTCATCTGCAGCAAAAGACATGCAGTGCTGGCAGGTGGACATCAACAGTTGTGAATTTGAATCAATCTTACTGGCTTGCTTCATTAACAACTGATAATGGTGATCGTGTGAGGTCAGAAACATGATGTTCTTTCCTGCAGCGAGAATACATGAATTATCCTAGAAACCTGATAACCGGTTGATTGAACATGGTCTTAGATAAGAGGATGGAGTTAGTAGAAGAGCGTAGTTCATTTGCATTGGCCTGGTTGCTTGTTACACATTTACTTCCCTGGACCCAGTTATCTGGATTTCACTTATTGGATAGGATTAAATACATGGCAATATCATGAATAGAACTGACAATTCATTGACTTGAATGGGGACTCCCGTTCAATTCATTCTATTCATTCTCATTTTAATCCTATCCGATAGGTGAAATCCGAATAGATAACTTTTGAAAAACTCAGAGGTTAAGGTCTAGATTAGTTCTTTAGAGGCACAACAATTCTATGTGTGATTGATTGTGTTTGTTTAAATTGTGGAGTCTTCTAGTGGAGCAGGCGATGAAATGAAAAGCATGTTCACATCAGGAGAGATCAGCATGAAACAATTTCATTCTGCTCCTGTTTGGGATTAGGACGGTCTGAATGGTAATGTGTTGCATATGCCGTGAATATCAATGTGTGTGTGGACATGTGTGCAGCATATTGAAAAAGGGAAAATGACAGCTCTGAATATGCAGGAAGCTGGGCTGGGATAGCCTTCATGTTTTTACAGCTCAAGGGGAATGCTGTTGACCCATTTAAAATATGTTTTTTTTCCCACACGTTTGATGCCTTACACATTAGGTACTCTACTATGTGTATCAACTCAATTAAATGTCAATCCAAACCATGGCTCTCATATCATAGAATTGGGACCTTATGCCTATTTGATTGTGTAATGTGACTGTCGTGGCAGTTTTAAAATTGGAATTCCTTGAATATTGTATCAGTGTTGAGAAAAATATCCCGGTGCAGTAGTATTTATTTATGAGTTGGCATCTCTGTGTCTTTCTGTCAGTTTGACACCTCACGTGTACCTACTGGTATGCAAAAAACAGAAGATTTTTTTATTTAATTTTGTGTGTGGTGTGTGTGAGCAACGTGTGTGTTTAGGCATGTATGCAATTCCCCACATTACTGCTGCCATACATGTGATTTCAGTTCCCTGCACCATACCTTTCCCCATCCACGACATCAAAGCCAAGTCTTCAACCCCTAACTCCCCTCAGGAATGGGATTTAAAAATATTCTCTCTCATTGCAGTGTTATCGCTTTCTTCCTTTGTCCCGTTATTCGAATGTGCTTGTTGTAGACAATAGGGAACCATTTTAAGATAGCCGATGAGGAAGAGAACATTTTAATCTCAGCTCTGTCACTTCCATAAAGGAAAATCCTATATATTTGAAGTAAACAATCTTGCCCGTCTGTTGTTATCTCATTGTGTGTGGTGGTGGGGATTGTATTAACAGAAATTGTGCCAAACAGTGAAAGGAAACAATCACGTGCTTATGGTTCTCATTCTGTCTGAGGAATTATCTTTGGGCTTTTGTTATAATAGTGATTATTTTATATTTTAGTAGAGTGTGAAAGGGGGGAAAAGGAGAGACAGAAAATAAAGGAAGCAAACGCTTAAAGGGTGAGAAACAGAAGGCGCATCAATGAACTTCTTGACACTTGTAGACTCAGCTGGGGACAGATCTCTCCCCATCTTTACAACCATTGAATCTACAGTTCCTTCAGAAAGTATTCAGACTCCTTGACTTTTCCACATTTTGTTACATTACAGCTTTATTCTAAAATTGATTTAAAAAAATGTTTTACATCCTCAGCAATCTACACAGAATAGAAATGACAAAGCGAAAACGGAAAACAAGTTTTTAGACATTTTTGCAAAAACAGAAAAACCTTAATAACATAAGTATTCAGACCCTTTCCTATGAAACTCTAAATTGAACTCAGGTGCATTCTGTTTCTATTGATCATCCTTGAGATGTTTCTACAACTTTAAAAAAATATATATATATATTTTTTAAATTTTACCCCTTTGTCTCCCCAATTTCGTGGTATCCAATTGTTAGTAGCTACTATCTTGTCTCATCGCTACAACTCCCGTACGGGCTCGGGAGAGACGAAGGTTAAAAGTCATGCGTCCTCCGATACACAACCCAACCAAGCCGCACTGCTTCTTAACACAGCGCGCATCCAACCCGCCACAGGAGACGCTGGTGCGCGATGAGACAAGGATATCCCTACCGGCTAAACCCTCCCTAACCTGGACGACGCTAGGCCAATTGTGCGTCGCCCCACGGACCTCCCGGTCGTGGCCGGTTACGACAGAGCCTGGGCGCGAACCCAGAGTCTCTGGTGGCACAGCTGACGCTGCAGTACAGCGCCCTTGACCACTGCGCCATAAATGACAATAATGTCTAAAAACCTGTTTTTGCTTTGTCATTATGGGGTATGGTGAGTAGATTGATGAGGGAAAAAAGCTGTTTAATCCATTTTAGAATAAGGCTGTAATGTAACAAAATGTGGAAAAAGTCAAGGGGTCTGAATACTTTCCGAAGGCACTGTATTATGGAAGCAGCTGAAGAGGAAGACATCTCCCAGAAGGTTGTGGAAACAAGGACACCTATTCTGCCAACACCACGATCAGCTAGTGCGGCTGTGGAAGGGGTCCTCCGCGTCCTCCACTGCCTCGACACCACCCAAGAGGATTCACTTCCAACTAGCGGTTGGCCTCCTATCATGAGTCGTCTCAGTGAGCCAGCCCCCCAGCCTACCCAGCAGACCGCCCAGGTCAGCGATGACCGACTGTCCCTCACGGACAAGTATGACGGGACTCCATCCCAATGCTGGGGCTTCTTTCCCCAGTGCTCCCTCTATTTTGCCCATCATACGGGAGCCCCCATCACCGAGAGGTCCAAGGTTTCCACGGTCATTTCCCTGCTGACCAGAGAGGCGTTGGAGTGGGCTACGGCCGTCAAGGAGAGAGGAGAGGAGGAGCTAGGTTCCTACGAGAGGTTTATGGCTCTGTTCAGGGCAGTCTTTGACCATTCACCAGAGAGCAGAGACGGAGGAGAGTGACTACTCCAACTCCGGCAAGGTGCCCAGACCGCTGCTGAGTACGCCTTCACCTTCCGGACCGTGGCAGCCTCCAGCAGATGGAATGACCCGGCACTCTGCACCCTATTCCGTGGAGGACTGAGCAAGGAGGTCCAGACCAGAGTCACACACATCACAGCACCACTCACCCTGATCGTGGGACTTCTGCACCAAGACATCCTTCCCTTCCTCATCATCAAAGCACCCGTACACAGTCATCCTCAGCCTCCCGTTGCTCCAACATCATGACCCCACCATCTCTTGGTCAAGGATAACAAATCACTGCCTGGGCTCCCGGATGTCAGAAGACCTGCTTTCCGTTACCCTGTGATTCCACTCGGTTGAGAGTCCTGTGGTTGCCCTCCAGCCAGACATCCCGGATGTTTACCAGGATCTCTGGGAGGTTTTCTCCAAGAGCCGCGCCACCTGTCTCCCTCCTCATCGCCCCTGTGACTGTGCTATCGACCTGCTTTCAGACTCTGCACCTCCGCCCAGTCACGTCTTCCCTCAGTCGGTGGCTGAAATCGAGGCCATGGAGGAGTACATCCAGGAGGTTCTCCAGCAGAGTTTTCCTGCTCATCCACCTACCCTGCATTGGCAGTCTTCTTCTTTGTGGCCAAGAAGGACAGAGGTCTACGTCCGTGCATTGATTACAGAGGCCTCAATTCCATCACCACCAAGTACTTCTACCCTCTCCCAGCCTCCATCGAACATCTCCGCGGGGCCCGTTTTTTTTTACTAAACTGCACTTGCGGAGTGCCTACAATCTGATCCGCATTCGTGAGGGGGATGAATGGATAACGGACTTCAGCAGGATGTCTGGGCACTACGAGTACTTGGTAATGCCTTATGGGTTAGCTAATTCTCCGTCGGTGTTACAGGCATTTGTGAATGAGGTGTTCCGGAACATGATTGGGTGCCAGGTGGTCGTGTATATCGACAAAATGCTGGTCTACTCGGCCACCTTGGAGGATTACATTGCCCACATCCGGGTAGCGGAGGAGGAGTGCCAGTTCTATCAGGTGCTGTCTCCTTCTTGGGATACCGAATCAGACCTCGGGAGTGGTGATGGTTGAGAGGAAGGTCGAGGCAGTCCCAACCACCTTAAAGGGACTACAACGTTGTTTTGGGGTTTTCCAACTTCTACCGCTGCTTCATTAAAAACTTCAGCTCCATCTCCTCTCAACTCTCTCCTCAAGGGCGGTCCCAGTAAGTTGGTGTGGAGTCTTGCAGCCATTGAGGCCTTCCGCCTACTGAAGGGGTGTTTCACCCAGATCCCACGCTGCCCTTTGTGGTGGAGGTGTATGCCTCATAAGTGGGCGTGGGGGCTGTCCTGTCCCAACGCTAAGGTAACCCACAGAAATTGTATCCATGTGCACACTACTCTCCTGCATAGAGGAACTATGATGTCGGCCACCGGGAGCTCCTGGTGGTGAAGTTGGCATTAAAAGAGTGGAGACACTGGCTGGAGGGTGCCAAGGACCCATTTCTCATCCTCGCTGATCATTGGAACCTACATATGGACAGCGTGGCGGCTGAATCTGTGCCAAGCAAGGTGGGCCCTTTCCTGTTCTGAGTGCGCCCATCATTCAGCCCTCTCAAATCATTACCCCTGTGCTTTTGGACGTAGACGTGGACATCCGCCAGGCTCTGGAGATGGGAACCCACGCTTGCTGCCTGCCCTCCGGAGCACACCTGCTTCCCCATGGAGGTAAGGGATTGGCTGTTGACCTGGGAGCATACATCCCTTGCCGGTAGACACCCACGTTTCACTCGCACCGTTCAATCCATGTCCGTAAAGTACTTAAGACCTACCTTGGTGCAGGATCTCGCCCGCTACATCAACTCCTGCTCCATATGTGCCCAAACCAAATCACCCTGGCACGCTTCAGTAGGGAAACTCCTTCTCCTTCCCGTGCCTCTGCGGCCTTCGTCTCATCTGTCCATAGATTGCGTTACTGATCTTCCCCCTTCTGATGGTTTCACCACTGTTATGGTTGTGGTGGACAGATTCTCCAAATCCTCCTGTTTTATCCCTCTCTCTGGTCTCCCTACTCGTCTCCGACCATGGCCCCCAATTCACATCACGGGAATGGAGAGGCTTCATGGAGAAGCTGGGTGCCACGGCCAGCCTCACATCGGGGTGCCGGCCTCAGTCAAATGAGCTGGTGGAGAGGACTTACCAGGGGCTGGGGATGTTCCTTAGGCGTCGCTGCCAGGCCCGGCAAGGGGAGTGGGCCCGTTTCCTTCCCTGGGCAGAGTACGCCCAGAACTAATTTTGTCATTCCTCCACTGGGCTCCCTTCCAGTGCGTCCTGGAATATCAGCCGGCCCTGGCCCCATGGACCCCGAGCCAGACCAAAGCCCCTGCGGTGGATGAATGGTTCTGGAACGCTGCCGCCGTGAGGCTCCAGCACGCCATCTGCCTCCAGAAGGAGCAGGCGGACCGCCACCGCAGTGAAGCTCCCGTGTTCCATCCTGGTGATCACGTCTGGCTCTCCACCTACTCCCACTTCCTGGTTACGGCACTCAACATTGCCGGTCTACTAACCACAGGTCCTGGCAATCATCATTATGCACACCTGCTCCCCATCATTACGCACACCTGGACCTCATCATCACCTTGATTACTTTCTCTTTATTTCGCCCTCAGTAGCCTCAGTCATCAGGCAGTAATGGCTTTGTTCACATTCAGTACGCTTCTCCTGTTTTGTTTATCTGCCTTTTCTTATCATTAAGCATACCTTCTGCACCTTCTTCCTGACTCCCCGCGTATATAAGTTAAATAGGCCCTCCTATTGCACATCAGGCACCAGACAGAGAGCAAAGGGAGAGCCGTGTGGTCAAACCCTGACAGGGTGTCTGACTGTGTGTCGTTAACGATAGGGAACACATGCTTCAGTAGTGTGAGAACAGCAGGGGTGACCTGCAGGTGTTCTCTAGCTCCTCTCTATTGGTCCCTTCATAGTGTGCTGCTCTGCTCTCATTCCCCTTGCTGTGCGCTAGCGGTGAGCAGCCCCGTGTTCTAACCTGGAGAAAGAACAATGTTTGTAAATTACATCATCAGCTGACATTAATGAGGCAGTTATGTTGCATGGCCTCGAAGAGATTGCCTTCATGGTTAGTCTCAATATTGGAACGTATATTCAGTACTAGCACTGAATTGATTTTACGGTCTCTGGGCCACAATGAAAAATGTTAAAAGAGTATAGGCATATACCGGGCGGTAGCCTAGTGGTTAGAGCATTGGGCTAGTAACCGGAAGGTTGCAAGTTCAAATCCCCGAGCTGACAAGGTACAAATCTGTCGTTCTGCCCCTGAACAGGCAGTTAACCCACTGTTCCTAGGCCGTCATTGAAAATAAGAATTTGTTCTTAACTGACTTGCCTGGTTAAATAAAGATAAAATAAAAAAATAAATATCAATGATCAGTTACTGTATTATAGGATTTACATGATCTGTGTAGCATTGCTCAGCAGAGTGGAGATGAAAATAGAGGGGAGGTGTGCGCAATATTGACTAGGCTGGACTGAAGAGGCAGAGTGAGGCAGATATGGTGTAAATACAGTATTGACTGCTTCTGGTCCCCAAACCAAACCCCCTACCACATGGAATCTGCACAAGTAAAACAACCCTTTGCTAACTGAAATCCATGGGTATGTATGCCATCAAGTCTATGTGGGTAACAATACAATTACAAATGTCAAATAGAAATTGAGATGGAGTGCGGTAACTAGTCTAGACACAGTGAAACTTGAAAGGAAATTGAATCAAGTTGTACTAGCATATTCTGCCCAAGAAAAATCTGATGGTGGATATGGTTTGCTCATGTTGTTTCAAACTCTATTTGTTGTTTCTGGCCTGTTGGGTTTGGTCACTGATGGCAGAATTCTCAGTGGAGGCAGAGAGAGACGACGGCTAGCTGATTGGACCACTGATTCATTCTCTACCGCACACACGGCTGATGTCCAGTTCTGGGTCTGGTCTGTGTCTCTGAACCCAACGTATTGGTGTTGTCTGGAATCTGGATCTTTGCACCTGATGTCTCTGCTGATGGTCTTGTCATAGTCTCTATACTGTATGCTTGGTCTGGGTCTCCTGAGATTCGGTCCTGACTTCCCCCCCTAGTTGAGATGATTCTGTGTTTCTAAGGCCAAGTGTGTCTGTCAGTCTATTTTAGCACCTGACTCACCTCCAAGAGAGCAAAGGGAGCTCCCTACAGAAAATCTGTATTTTTACTCCTCTCATTTAATCCAACTATAATCCTATCTTAATCCATAACACATCTTCTCAATATTCATGCAGTCTTCTTCTTCTTGGCATCTTGTAATGTTATATAATACTCCTGGCTCTGAATGACAATGTTTTTGAGATGCAACAATTTCCTATTTGACCCCTCAACAGTGCGCCTCATTTGCTAAAGGTTTACATGCTTGAAGACGCTTGGCGTTTTAAGGGTGCAAATCAATGAACCAAACCAATGTAAAGGTGCTCAGAGGCTTCTATGTCCTTTCGATGTGACGCAGACATTTTGTCCCTAGCTGACCGTACATGGTTGCTTACTGTTTTTCAGATCTCTGTTCCTTATCATTAAATTAATAGTCAGGGTGCATGCATGTGCGTGCCATGGCCACAGAGTGTTTTAGCCTGTCGACCATTGGGGAACTACAGCTACTCTCCAGTCTCACACTATGTTGGGCTATGTTGCGTGGTAAATTAAGTTAATTTGCTAGCTGGCTACATCACTAATAAAGTGTCGGCCTGACAAGACGAGGTAGCAACTCTGACCGTTGACGCTTCTCCTTATGGTAGTATATACAGAATTGTCCTTCAACTCAGGAAATGCAGAATGGCTTCATGATTTACATAAATTCACTGAAAACCTGCAATAACTCATGGTTATATTAACAGTATTGCACTTTTCATGTAGCCTAATTTTGACCAGCTAATAGCCCAACCACCGATCAAGCAGTATTATTTTGTGGCGACAGTACTGGTCAAATGAAGGTCCAACATCTGTATAGGGCCAACCATGCATCACATACCGCACAGCAGTGTGTTGAACTGCTTATAGTGGCTGCAGGAATTTTCCTTGGGAGAATGGAAGGAAAAAACACCATAATTCCCCTCCAAGAAGTTGAAGTTCCAGGGAGAGCCATTGGAGCAGTTAGGCTGATGAAAATGTGAACTGTGAATAGAGGACTAGATCCCCTCCACAGATCAGGGATGCTGTTCTGTTCACCCACCTCTGAGCAATCTCTTCTTTAGCTCGTAAGCCGCTATGGTCAAATGCACTTACCCACTTACCCAGAGAGGCTGTTTCTGTTGTTATTGGTACAATAGCTGTCGATGATCATTGTTTGGAAACAAAGCAGTCCTGAAGTGTTGCTTATAGGGTTATGGTCAACCAAAGAGGTGGGCGACTGGTGAGGTGTTCACATGGAGAGGGGAGGGGAGGCTGGCACTAGGAGGTGAGAGATTGTGAACCATTGTACGGCTTGGAGGGACAGGAGCTGCTGATGTGACTGTACTGTGCTGTTTGTAGAGAAAGAGAGGCTAAGGAAGCAGAGGCATCATTGGTCTTCCGTACGTGATACGGGCTCTTATAAAACACGCCTCAGCCAGAACGTTTCAGGGATGAGAAGGAAAAAAAACACGTTCTCTTTTTGTGAATATGATGCATTACACTGTTATTGTTACCACTGACTCTGGGCCACTGTTTAACACATTTGTTAAGCTCCTTAGACAGAAACATTTAGAAGAGTGAGGGTTAGTTTTTTCAAAAAAGTGTATTACAAAGTGAACACTCACTGTACTTGATCTATTACAGAGTTAACATTGACACGGCAGCACAATAGGAAGTCAGTCACACAACAGAGAAGGGGTGAAACAGGAGCTGTTGAATGTGATATTCAGAGAACTAAAGTATTAAAGTACTGGTTGACAGCATCAGCTACAGCAGTAGCAATGGATATTGTAACACCAATAACAACAGAAACAGGGTTACTGTAAGTGCATTTAGCTGTGGCGCTTTATTTGCCAAAGAGGAGATTTTCTAAGGTTGGTAAAACAACAGTGGTGCTCATCTGTACTGTGCTGGCCTGACTTCATATGCGCAGAAATATACATTTGTATGTGTTCATCTACAAAGCCCTGCTGGGTAAACTCACTCTTTACCTCTGTAGTCTGGTCTCCTTCAGCACCCACAGTTACCATACCAGGTCTGCTAGGTGGTTGCTATTTAAAGTCCGCTGGACATTCACAGTATTAGGCAAGACTGCCTTCTCTTCTTCTGCACCAGACGCATGGAATAATCTACAGTCCATGCTTCATCTACATATGTTAGTGCCACTGAATGAACTTAAAATAATGATGGGAGACTCTTTTACAGAGGAGTGCAAATGCTTTCTTTTTAGGCTGGATCATGTTGTTGTATTGTTGTATGTTTTAATTCTGTAATGTATTGTTTGTTGCTGCCTTGGTCAGGTCTGCCTTGAAAAAGAGACCCTGGGTCTCAATGGGCTTTTCCTGGTTAAATAAAAAAAACCATCTAAAACAGCAGTCGATAATTCAGGTTCTGGAGATCTACTTACTTGGTCTGCTGGTTTTCACTGTCATCCAGGCCTCAATTAATGAACCAGATATATGGGATGGAATAAACTATCACTGTAACTAACTCTCTCATCACATTGTGATCGACCACTAGAGCACCTAGCCTTAGGGAAAGACGAGGACTTGTGGACCTTACAATGATCTATCTGCAGCAGCTAACAATCAATATTCTGCTTGTGCTAGTCTTTCTTGTAACTCATTACACTTCTTCCCTTGTGTCTTCCAGGGGTGTCTGTTAAGACATTGGATGTGAAGTGGGCTTATCTCTGGAGCCAGCTGACTCGAATGTCCAGACGCCGGCATGTTACACACCCGCATTCTGAGCCTTGTCCACCCCTTCGCCGCCTCCTGCCTCTCCATGTCCTTCTTCCTCCTCTTCCTCCTGGGGCTCACCCACCTTTCCCAGGCCGGCTCAGACCAAGCAGCACCCAGCAGCCCGCCCAGCAACTGCTCTGATGGAGACCCCTGCTCTGAGGGCGTGGTCCTGCCCATGTGGAACCCTCAGAACCCGTCAGTGGGCGACAAGGTGGCGCGGGCCATCGTCTACTTTGTGGCTCTCATCTACATGTTCTTGGGCATGTCCATTATTGCCGACCGCTTCATGTCTTCTATTGAGGTCATCACCTCTCAGGAGAAAGAGATCACCATCAAGAAGCCCAACGGAGAGACCACCACAGCCACCGTACGCATCTGGAACGAGACAGTATCCAACCTGACCCTGATGGCCCTAGGCTCATCTGCCCCAGAGATCCTGCTGTCTGTCATCGAGGTGTGTGGCCACTCGTTTGAGGCAGGCTCCCTGGGCCCCAGCACCATTGTGGGTAGCGCAGCCTTCAACATGTTTGTCATCATCGCCCTCTGTGTGTACGTGGTGCCAGAGAACGAAACACGCAGGATCAAGCACCTGAGGGTATTCTTTATCACAGCAACCTGGAGCATCTTCGCCTACATCTGGCTCTACCTGATCCTGGCTGTCATCTCCCCGGGGGAGGTGGAGGTATGGGAGGCCGTGCTCACATTCATGTTCTTCCCCATTTGTGTGGTTCAGGCCTGGGTCGCAGACCGACGCCTGCTCTTCTACAAGTACATCCACAAGCGTTACCGTGTCGACAAGGCCCGTGGCATCATCATCGAGACGGAAGGAGACGGCATGTTCACCAAGATGGACATGGAGATGGATGGCCAGGGGGGCAACTCCCACCCCCACCCCAAAGAGGTGCTGGACGGCATGCTGGAGGGGGTGGAGGAGGGCGGGGGGATGGGCTCAGAGGAGGATGAAGCTCGGAGGGACATGGCCCGCACTCTGAAGGAGCTGAAACAGAGGCACCCAGACAAGGACACGGAGCAGCTGATTGAGATGGCCAACTACCAGGTTCTGGTCCAGCAGCAGAAGAGCAGGGCCTTCTACCGCATCCAGGCCACACGCATGATGATCGGTGCTGGGAACATCCTGAAGAAGCATGCTGCCGACCAAGCCAGGAAGGTGGTGAACTGCCATGAGGCCAGTGGACAGGAGGAGGATCCCCACACTATTTACCTGCAGTTTGAACCCTCCCACTACCAGTGCTTCGAGAACTGTGGCTCGCTCAAGCTGTCTGTTGGGCGCCATGGGGGTGAAAGCGGCTGCACTGTCAAGGTCAGTGGGGACAAGCAACTCGTATTTGTCTTTGATACTAATTATACTGTATAATGGAAAGATTATTATGTTAAAAATCAATCACTCAAGCCACATGTAATAATGGGAAAGGTTTTTAGATGAGATAAGGATCTAGCCAGGGGGACATTTTAATTATTTCTGTCTAATGAATAAATTAAATCGGCATTGAGTTGGTTTTGTTCCTGGGTCAACGCAGGTAGACTACCGGACCGAGGACGGCACAGCCAATGCCGGCTCAGACTATGAGTTTGCCGAGGGCACGCTGGTCTTCAAACCCGGTGAGACGCTGAAGGAGCTGACCGTGGGGGTTATTGATGACGACATCTTTGAAGAGGATGAGCACTTCTACGTGCACCTCAGCAACCCTCGCATTGTGCACCGTGCCGAGGTGGCTGTCCTGGAGCCCAGCACCATCACCACCACCAGCAGCATGCGCAACCTCTCCCCCCACTTGTCCCCCAAAGCCGCCCTCGGCAATGCCCACACCGCCACGGTAACCATCTATGATGATGACCACGCAGGCATCTTCACGTTTGAAGTAAATTCGATGAGGGTGAGCGAGAGCGTGGGCACCATGCAGGTGAAGGTGCACCGGATGTCCGGGGCCAGGGGCAAAGTGGCCATCCCTTACCACACCCTGGAGGGCACCGCCAAAGCTGAGGAGGACTACGAGGAGGTGGCCGGGAAACTGGAGTTCCAGAACGACGAGACCATGTGAGTAACACCACTTCCTGTCCTGTCCACTGCTCTGCTGCTGTTGATGGCTTGTGTGTTACATTTCAGCATAGTATTCTATGGGCCATTTTTGTGGCATAGATGGCACATATTTGAAACAGGATTGGAGAGGAGATAAACAGCAGGAGATCTAACAGTGGGGATGCAGTGTGGAGGACAGAGATAGAGGAATTGGTAGTGATGAAAGGGATAAATATATGTAGCTATATTAGAACACTATTTTTTCTATGGGAGTTCATTAATTGTAATTTATTTTTATTTTTTATTTCACCTTTATTTAACCAGGTAGGCAAGTTGAGAACAAGTTCTCATTTACAATTACGACCTGGCCAAGATAAAGCAAAGCAGTTCGACACATACAACGACACAGAGTTACACATGGAGTAAAACAAACATACAGTCAATAATACAGTAGAAACAAGTCTATATACGATGTGAGCAAATGAGGTGAGATAAGGGAGGTAAAGGCAAAAAAAGGCCATGGTGGCAAAGTAAATACAATATAGCAAGTAAAACACTGGAATGGTAGATTTGCAATGGGAGAATGTGCAAAGTAGAAATAAAAATAATGGGGTGCAAAGGAGCAAAATAAATTAATTAATTAAATACAGTAGGGAAAGAGGTAGTTGTTTGGGCTAAATTATAGGTGGGCTATGTACAGGTGCAGTAATCTGTGAGCTGCTCTGACAGTTGGTGCTTAAAGCTAGTGAGGGAGATAAGTGTTTCCAGTTTCAGAGATTTTTGTAGTTCGTTCCAGTCATTGGCAGCAGAGAACTGGAAGGAGAGGCGGCCAAAGAAATAATTGGTTTTGGGGGTGACTAGAGAGATATACCTGCTGGAGCGTGTGCTACAGGTGGGAGATGCAATGGTGACCAGCGAGCTGAGATAAGGGGGGACTTTACCTAGCAGGGTCTTGTAGATGACATGGAGCCAGTGGGTTTGGCGACGAGTATGAAGCGAGGGCCAGCCAACGAGAGCGTACAGGTCGCAATGGTGGGTAGTATATGGGGCTATTGGTGACAAAACGGATTGCACTGTGATAGATGGGTAATGGGTAAGTAATGGTTGGCATTTGGGATTTCACAATTTTCAAGAAGGTAATATAGAGACATGAAGAAGAGACTAGTAAAAGAGAGAGGATGAAACTAAATTAATACTGCTAGAAAAACATGGTGGCCAAGTATCTAAAGGAAGATAAATAAAGAATAGGGGACTGAGTGAAAAGGGAAAAGCAGTGGGTTTATAAAATGGAACCGGTTTGTCTGATAGTGATGATTTCAGTGATGATTTAGACTAGAGAAAATTGTGATAGATTTCGAGGGAGAGAGGAGGTAAGAGGGCGTAAGGAGAGGTAGAGAGGGGATGAGAGTGTAAAGCGGTGTGTTTTAACATTCGTCTCTCATTGTAGGCAGGATTGGCTGACGGATGAGGAAGAGAGCTTAGAGAGTGGTGTGTGGGCGTGTGTGTTTGTGCTTCATGGAAGGTTGTTCCACCTCAAAAAGCACAAGAAAGAGGATTTTGGCATCCACCATCTACGATTGCTCTGAAATCGTTTCTGTTGTTAGAAACAGATACGATTTGCATTCCTGCTGCATCATTATTTTGTTGAAATATGATTTGATCTCTGAGAAATTAAACTATTTGATTGCACCTAAATTAAAACTAATTCTAAAGCCACCCACGGACCCCCCACACCCCACACCAATCCCACCCTAATAACCAGTATACAGTATCAGTTCTCTATGTCTGAGAAGTAGTATGGAGCTGTGGCTTGGAGTATTGTTTCTTCATACAATGTAATGTATTCTGAGCGAATTTGGTGATGGTTATTTTACCCTGTTCAGAGAAATTAGTAATTGAAGTTGTTCAGTTTATGTCCCATCCTACATCCTGATATATTTGTGGCACAAATCCAATGCAAGTCAACGGTACCTATATGAGCATTTTCATGATTCATGTCAAAATCATCCTAAAGTATAAAAAAATGTATTGTGTAAATCAATGAAGGTCACCCGTGATACAGTATTCAGTCAGTATTCGACATCCATCCATTGCTGAGGACGTTGCGAGATGACTTTGAAACTGGCCACTATGGGCAACAGTGAGCGCTGATCTACAATGTCCACAGATCAATTTATAAGCGAAAATGTCGATCAGAAGCAGTACAATTTCTTTAGATTTTTACAATTCGTTCCAGTCATTGGCAGCAGAGAACGGGAAGGAAAGGCAGCCAAAGGAGGTGTTGGCTTTGGGGATGACCAGTGAAATATACCTGCTGGAGCGCGTGCTACAGGTGGGTGTTGCTATGGTGACCATTGAGCTGAGATAAGGCATTGTTTTACCTAGCAAAGACTTATAGATGATGTGAGCGGACCAAGTAACTCTAAAGCGGAAAGGTGGAATAAACGAGTCAGGAGTTGGTTTCTTGATTGAACACCGTTTTTGGTCAATACAAACACTCCAACATAATCAATGAAAATCTCCCAAGGAAAAACATACATCTTCTTCTCCAGATGAAACAGGAACACAATACGATTATCTTTAAACTACAACAAAAGTCACAGGTTTGTCACCGTCTTAATAGTTCCTCGTGGTTAGCTTCTCTCTCTTGGTAGCCATCTTCCAGAGGTAGGTTTTTCCCTCCTTCTTGCTGGTTCCCTCCTCTCTCTTGTAGGGAAAAGAGAATAGGTCATTAGTACCATTAGCTGTGCTTAATTGCCTCAGGTCCCCTTGACTCGCATGCCTAGTTGGGTTACTATCCATGACTCCAGCCTGCCCTCTGGTGGTCCTTCCACAATGACCTGGAGCTAGTGGGTTTGGCGACAAATATGTAGCGAGGGCCAGCCAACGAGAGCAAACAGGTCGCAGTGGTGGGTAGTATATGGGGCTTTGGTGACAAAACGGATGGCACTGTGATAGACTACATCCAGTTTGCTGAGTAGAGTGTTGGAGGCTATTTTGTAAATGACATCGCCAAAGTCAAGGATCGGTAGGATAGTCAGTTTTACAAGGGTATGTTTGACAGCATGAGTGAAGGAGGCTTTGTTGCGAAATAGGAAGCCGATTCTAGATTTAATTTTGGATTGGAGATGCTTAACGTGAGTCTGGAAGGAGAGTTTACAGTCTAACCAGACACCTAGGTATTTGGAGTTGTCCACATATTCTAAGTCACAACCGTCCAGAGTAGTGATGCTAGTCGGGCGGGCGGGGCCAGGCAGCAATCGGTTGAAGAGCATGCATTTAGTTTTACTAGCATTTAAAAGCAGTTGGAGGCTATGGATGGAATGTTGTATGGCATTGAAGCTTGTTTGGAGGTTTGTTAACACGGTGTCCAAAGAAGGGCCAGATGTATACAGAATGGTGTCGTCTGCATGGAGGTGGATCAGAGAATCACCAGCAGCAAGTGCGACATTATTGATATACACAGAGAAAAGAGTCAGCCTGAGAATTGAACCCTGCGGCACCCCCATAGAGACTGCCAGAGGTCTGGAAAACTGGCCCTCCGATTTGAAACACTGAACTCTATCTGAGAATTAGTTGGTAAAGCAGGCAAGGCAGTCATTTGAGAAGCCAAGGCTGTTGAGTCTGCCAATAAGAATGCAGTGATTGACAGAGTCGAAAGCCTTGGCCAGGTCGATGAAGACGGCTGCACAGTACTGTCTTTTATTGATGGCGGTTATGATATCGTTTAGGACCTTGAGCGTGGCTGAGGTGCACCCATGACCAGCTCAGAAACCAGATTGCATAGTGGAGAAGCTACGGTGGGATTCGAAATGGTCGGTGATCTGTTTGTTAACTTGGCTTTCGAAGATTTTAGAAAGGCAGGGCAGGATGGATATAGGTCTATAACAGTTTGGGTCTAGAGTGTCTCCCCTTTGAAGAGGGGGATGACCGTGGCAGCTTTCCAATCTTTGGGGATCTCAGACGATACGAAAGAGAGGTTGAATAGGCTAGTAATGGGGGTTGCAACAATTTTGGCAGATAATTTTAGGAAGAGAGGGTCCAGATTCTCCAGCCCAGCTGATTTGTAGGGATCCAGATTTTGCAGCTCTTTCAGAACATCAGTTGTCTGAATTTGGGTAAAGGAGAAGCGGGGGGTGGAGGGCTGGGCAAGTTGCTGCAGGGGGTGCAGAGCTGTTGGCCGGGGTAGGGGTAGCCAATAATCGATTATCGTACATTTATCGGTTGTGACAGTGTTTCCTAGCCTCAGTGCAGTGGGCAGCTAGGAGGAGGTGCTCTTATTCTCCATGGACTTTACAGTGTCCCAAAACTTTTTGGAATTAGTGCTGCAGGATGCAAATTTCTGTTTGAAAAAGCTAGGCTTAGCTTTCCTAACTGACTGTGTATGTTGGTTCCTGACTTCCCTGAAAAGTTACATATCACAGGGACTATTCGATGCTAATGCAGAACGCCACAGGATGTTTTTGTGCTGGTCAAGGGCAGTCAAGTCTGGAGTGAACCAAGGGCTATTCCCTTTCATAGTTCTACATGATTTTTCAAGTTGTAGTGGGAGTGTCACAGTCGTTGGAATAACTGGACCAACGCGCAGCGTGCGTAGAGTTCCACGTTTATTTAAATGAAACTCACAGAAAACAATAAAAGCGCAAAACGAACCGTGAAGCTATGCAGTGCTCACAAGCAACAATACATAAACAAGATCCCACACACAACAGGTGGAAAAGGCTGCCTAAATATTATCCCCAATCAGAGACAACGATAGACAGCTGCCTCTGATTGGGCAGGCCAACATAGAAAATAATAAACTAGACTACCCACCCTAGTCACACCCTGACCTAACCAAAATAGAGAAATAAAAGTTTCTCTAAGGTCAGGGCGTGACAGGGAGGACCACACAACATAGCATCGCCTGACTGCAAATATACCTCGACATGATGGTTATTCTATCAACAATTGCTCAATAAATTGTTTCAGCTGCAATTTGTCACATAATTCGTTTTACAGACACAAAAATATCCCACCATATCGAATGAACAAATTGTACCGTCACTTCCTGTTTCCATCACAGCTGTCGTGATTTAAAAAAATTATACTGTATGACTTTCCTCAAATGAAATCTGTGGATGGAAACATGGTTATGGACTTGCATTGGATTTGTACCATAAATGTTACAACAGTCACCAGGTAAACAAAACCAAAGCATGATTACTTCCAATAGACTGCTTACAGGGTAAGGAAACCAAAATGTCATTTTGTAATTTTGGGGGGAATTTACACTTTTTTCACCTAGGAAAATGCTTATCTTATCTGTTTCTAACTGCAGACAATATTTCAGAATAATTTGAGATGGTGGGTGTCATTGTTTGCTAAAATGACATGGAACGACCCTGAATGCCTGTGAAAAGCACTGGTAATCATTCCTGAGAAAAGTACTGGTAATCATGCCTGTGAAAAGTGCTGGTAATCATGCCTGTGAAAAGCGTTGGTAATCATGCCTGGGAAAAGTGCTGGTAATCATTCCTGAGAAAAGTGCTGGTAATCATTCCTGTGAAAAGTGCTGGTAATCATGCCTGTGAAAAGCGTTGGTAATAATGCCTGTGAAAAGTGCTGGTAATCATTCCTGAGAAAAGTGCTGGTAATCATTCCTGTGAAAAGTGCTGGTAATCATGCCTGTGAAAAGCATTGGTAATCATGCCTGGGAAAAGAGTGGTGTGTATACATGTTAGATGAGTGGGTGGAGGGGCAGGTGCGTGTGTGTGTGTGTGTGTGTGTGTGTGTGTGTGTGTGTGTGTGTGTGTGTGTGTGTGTGTGTGTGTGTGTGTGCTTGACGGTGGGAGTAGAGGAGTAGGAAAGGAGGAGGCCAACTTTAACAGGCAAACTAATGAGCTTAAAATTGAAGCATGCAGTTTGCTATGTTTCCCTTTCGGTTCTGAGCTCCATTAAATACACTGGGATTTGCAGACAAACCTCCCATCCTAAAAAATGATCTAGATTTGTGGATTAGTGTTTCCATAAACCCCCTTTCTATTTTTCTATGTTTGTTTGTGTGTGTCTGTTTGTTTCTGTCTGCTCTTCAGAGTGTGTAGAGCACTGACTGCACTCTTGTGTTGTTTATTCTGCTATTCGAGGCCCGAGAGGGAAAAACAAGCATAAAACAATGCAATGAAAAGGAAACGGGGAAAGGGGCCAGTTATATAACCAGATGCGCTGAGAGAGAGACGGGCTCTACAGGGGGAATCAATACAGGCATATTCCTCACTATCCTGGGTCTATGACTTCACTGACTACTGGATCAATAACCACCTGAGCATTCTGACACAAATGCACACACACTTACACACTTACACACACACACACACACACACACACACACACACACACACACACACACACACACACACACACACACACACACACACACACACACACACACACACACACACATACACACACATACACTCGCACTCGCCACACTCAAGTTGCAGGGTCAGGGGCTAGTTAAGCAATAAGGCCCGCCTACTGGTACCCTGTGTATATAGACAAGTTATCATTTACTCATTGTGCATTTATTCCTTGTGTTGTTATTTTTCTATTATTTCTCTTTTTTAAGAGAAGCGGAGGGCCTGGATACAGCCCTTAGCAGTGGTATATTGGGCACATACCACAAACACACAAGGTGCCTTATTGCTATTATAAACAGGTTATCAACATAAAAATAACCATGGTATATGTCTGATATACACACAGTTGGAATGCTGTTTACCCAATCAGAATCCAGGTCCCAAATTACCCAGTTTATAATAGTTATTTGAACACAAATGAGTCTGTTTGAATTTCACCAGAGGAGGGATTTTTTAAAGAGGTTACAAAAAGCTCTGAACTTTGAAGATGTTGTTATTTGAAAACAACAAAAGAACACCGCGGTTTGTTAAGTAATCCATATCTTTGGAAGAGGTGAAAAGACAGAATTTTTACAGTAGATGTCTTAAAGGTCTTCTCCCTTTTCATCTCTCTCTGTTCCTCTGTTCCTCTGCTCACGGTCCTTATTTCTGATTCTGTACTAACTCATATATTTCCCCCATGCTTCTCATCTGTCAGTCATTTGGAATAGCAATTACACTCTGTTACCCAGCTACTTAAATGAGTTAGGACACTCACTGTATGGGGAATAACATACTGTAGATACTGCAGCTATAGTGTTTAATACATTCAGAGTTCTTATCCACATAATCATCTTGCCTCATTTTAGCTGGTCTTTTTGATGTGTTAACCAAATCCTCTACCCTGGATTCATCCAAAAGACTGAAATACACACACACACACATGAACATACACATTCAGTAATGTACGTACAGGCACATACACACACCGTATTGTGCTAATTGACAGATGATATTACCTCACCAGTGGGAGGGGATATCTCACATGAAACAAGTATTATTCTGCCATCTCTAATGAAGACAAAACTCTTGTATTATTTTTCATTATGAAGGGAATTACAGATTGACTGGGGAAAATGTTTCCCCATGATGTTGGCAGCTTTGATGAGTATTTATAGTGTATTGTCTTTTTCGGTGTGATTATTTTTTTCATCCCTTTGACCAAATGGCCATTCAGATCACAAACACACGCTGTCTTTTGCCAAAGCATAGAAACATAATCGCCTCTAATCCTTACGCCATAAGGTGCAGCTGCAGTGATGAGCAAATCTATATCTCTGCCTAAACCAAAAGCATCATTACATTGGAGATGTATCAGGTGTCACAAATCAGGAAAAGAGGAGTCAGATTATTTTATTTATTTGTTGCATTTTCATTTTATTTCTGTTGTGATTGTTTTGGGCCATGGCAAAATGTTAAAGGGTGTGTACTATTTCACACGACTCCTGCATAAGTAGAGCAGGAAACAAATACAATTAAACTAATAAATCAAAAGAATAATACAGTATTCTGAGTTACCATGTAGTCAATCACTGTTTGTCGAAAACTGGGTCATGTTCTCAAGTCTCCCCTACACCCCTGCCCTGTATCTCTGTGGTTATTGAAGACCTGGCCATGCTCAGCAGGCAGTGTTGGGTGACCTGCACCCCCAGCTCCTCACCTGCTTACCCACCAGGGTCCTCTGACACACCATAGCAACTGCTCCTTGCCTCCCTCCATCGCTCCCTCACTTTAGTCTTCAGGACGGTGTAGAGAGATCTGATGTGGATCTGATGACTGTGTCTCTGTATCTTTCCTGTCTCTGTCCTGCTCTTTTTCTTGCCTGTGTATTTTAGGAGAGGATCCAAATAATATCTGTGTACAGTAACGTCACAGTCTGTAGCTTATCTCTCATTACCCCTCCTTAGTGCAGCAGTGTAGTGTTCTCTTACTGGCATGCTCTATTCAGTCATTACACACAGGGTGTGTGTGACGTCTCACTGACTCTTCTGTAAAAGCTTTTTTTTTTGCTAGCCAAACCACTGCCTGTGCGTGTCCCAGCTTGTGTTTGTGTGTGTGTGGACAAAAATAGACAGCCGCCCACATATCGTTAGGGAGATGGAGGGAGAGCGATAGAAACAGACTTAATTTGAGAGTGTGGAAGGCTGATGCAAACACATGGGCTCCCACTGAGACCTACTAAAGAGCACACCACAGCAGCCGAACATTTCCACTGTCAGACTACATTTACTGTGTGTGTCTGACTCTGACTGGGTGCTTCCATGCCTTTTGTACGTCAGTGAGTGTAATATGCTACAAAAAACACACATACATAGTATCACTTAAAAAACACACATACATAGTTTCACTTAAAAAACACACATGTACTCACAAAACTCTGTTACCACACACTAATGGGAATATTGCCAATGCAGCAGTGTACTGGTTCTACAGTTCTACACCACAACTGTTTTTCTGCATGAAACTAAACATCCATCGTATACAGTACATTTCGCACCCTACTGCAGTTATTTTTTCTGGCTTATTTACGTTTCCCCCTTTTAACACTGCATGTGGCATGGAACTCAAACATAACGTTGGACGCTCTGTCGCAGTTCACGAGAGCTTGTAATTAGGGACTAGGGACTTCATCTCCGTCACAGGATTGTGCTGCCAAAGCTACCGTTACTATGCTACTTTACCATGGAGATTGTTGCTACCACTGCAGCTACTGTACCATGTTAATACTGCTACCACAATACTATCAGCAGTATCTGCTGTCTGCTGTTAGGACTCATAAACAGAACTGGATTTACATAATTTTAAATGGATATTTTAATGGTGGTAAAAGAGAGTTCTCTGTGTTGTTGCTTTGAAATCAGTTTGGCATTGAGCGGCGATGTTACAAGGGAAATGACACACATCAATTTCACTGAGCTTGCTTCAAATTTTCTTGTCACTCAGCAGACACTCTTATCCAGAGCAACTTACAGGAGAAATTAGCATTAAGTGCCTTTCTCATAGGCACATTGACAGATTTGTCACCTAGTCGGCTCGTGGATTCAAACCAGCGACCTTTTGGTTACTGACCCAACGCTCTTAACCGCTAGGCTACTGTACCTGCCACCACAACATCAAACATGTTTAGACAGATTACATCTGTCTCTATCTCTCTACACTTTTGTCTTTACCACCCCCTCAGATTCACTGAGTTGAGAATGTATAGTTTATATCTCAGCATCAGATGTATGTGATGAGAGGTGTATTTTGTATTTCACTGCAGAAAGAGAGAAGACAGGCTGCTGATAGATGGAGAGATAGCTCCCTTAACATGATCACCTTTTCCCTAGATGTCCCCTCTCTCTCTCTCTCTCTCTCTCAGTCTCCCCCAGCCACTCGCCCCCACAGTATATGTTAAACAATTAGGGACTACAGAGGGTTATAATTCCTACGCCAGGGAAGAGAACTGGTTAAAGATTAATTACATTCCTCATCTTATATCATACCTCAGATCGGTCTCTCTCTCTGTCTCTCCCTCGGTCTCTCGCTCTCTCTCACAGTAATTATGAGGTGGCTCTGTTTCAGAGTTGTTCCCTAAATCCCTCCTCTCATCTCTTCCGTGGGGTTCTTCCTCTTTGCCTCAGCAGTTCCTCGCTTGCTTTATCATTCTGTCTTCATCTATGAAAAATAAAGAAGTATTGATAAAACAGGGCTTTTGATGTATGACTAACATTTTAGAATGTTTTTGGTGTATAGAAACCATTAATTGTTGAAAGAAAAGCCGTTGCATCTACCCTTAATAAAGGTATGGCTTTTACACTGTTAGCATCAGGCAAACAGGGCAGACAATGTGGGAGAGAATATAAACGCTAAAGAAAAGGAGAGAGCTTTCTAAAGAAAGTGTGGGAAGAGAACAGGGACAGAGAAAAGAGGAGCTAGTGGGAGATTTATCATCGATCTTGGCCATTGAGTATGGCTGACACAGACTTTTGGGAAAAAGCACCGCTCATAGGACTACGCAAGAGATTTACATTCATTTTTAAATGGAGAAGTACAGAGATAAATATTATAATTTATTGCCTAATATACACTTTCTCCTAATATACACTTTCTCCTAATATACACTTTCTCCTAATATACACTTTCTCCTCGCTCCCAGTGCCAGAGCAGCCTCCTCCTTGGAAAGGTATCATGTTTTCCAGCTTGCCACTACAATGCACTAGCCTTATGCCCACAGAACAGTAGAATGACCTCAACCTAGAATGGCCTCAAGCACTATTTCAACCTTTCAATGCTAAAGCCACATTAATACTATAAATCCAGATGTGATGCTTCACTAACTCTGTATTAATGAAATATATATATATATATAAATATATATAGGCTTTGATTTGAAAAGGGCCCAGTTAGGTGATGCAATACAAAGAAGAACATTTCACAGAGGACCAAGAGAAGCATCAGTTTAGATTAATGCTCCTTTAGATTAATAACAATAGTGATAAAACAATAATAACAGTAATAAATATTGCTGCGAGCAGCAATGAACGGGTGTTCACAGGATGACAGAAAGGACATGAGATCTGTTAGATAACAAAGCAAGCACTCTATCATGTAAAATGGCGCCAGAAGAAATGGCAGCAATTTTATGGGTTTTATACAGTTTTATTGTGCTATTATGTGGGGGTTTTTGCATTATTTGTAACTTATTTTGTACATAATGTTTCTGCAACCGTATCTTACGGCAAAAAAAGAGCTTCTGGATATCAGGACAGCGATCACTCATCTCGGATTAGACAAAGAACTTCTGGATATCAGGACAGCGATCACTCACCTCGGATTAGACAAAGAGCTTCTGGATATCAGGACAGCGATCACTCACCTCGGATTAGACAAAGAGCTTCTGGATATCAGGACAGCGATCACTCACCTCGGATTAGACAAAGAGCTTCTGGATATCAGGACAGCGATCACTCACCTCGGATTAGACAAAGAGCTTCTGGATATCAGGACAGCGATCACTCACCTCGGATTAGACAAAGAGCTTCTGGATATCAGGACAGCGATCACTCACCTCGGATTAGACAAAGAGCTTCTGGATATCAGGACAGCGATCACTCACCTCGGATTAGACAAAGAGCTTCTGGATATCAGGACAGCGATCACTCACCTCGGATTAGACAAAGAGCTTCTGGATATCAGGACAGCGATCACTCACCTCGGATTAGACAAAGAGCTTCTGGATATCAGGACAGCGATCACTCACCTCGGATTAGACAAAGAGCTTCTGGATATCAGGACAGCGATCACTCACCTCGGATTAGACAAAGAGCTTCTGGATATCAGGACAGCGATCACTCACCTCGGATTAGACAAAGAGCTTCTGGATATCAGGACAGCGATCACTCACCTCGGATTAGACAAAGAGCTTCTGGATATCAGGACAGAGATCACTCACCTCGGATTAGACAAAGAGCTTCTGGATATCAGGACAGCGATCACTCACCTCGGATTAGACAAAGAGCTTCTGGATATCAGGACAGCGATCACTCACCTCGGATTAGACAAAGAGCTTCTGGATATCAGGACAGAGATCACTCACCTCGGATTAGACAAAGAGCTTCTGGATATCAGGACAGTGATCACTCACCTCGGATTAGATAAAGAGCTTCTGGATATCAGGACAGTGATCACTCACCTCGGATTAGATAAAGAGCTTCTGGATATCAGGACAGCGATCACTCACCTTGGATTAGACAAAGAGCTTCTGGATATCAGGACAGCGATCACTCACCTCGGATTAGACAAAGAGCTTCTGGATATCAGGACAGTGATCACTCACCTCGGATTAGATAAAGAGCTTCTGGATATCAGGACAGAGATCACTCACCTCGGATTAGACAAAGATTTTTTCTACAACAAAGACGACGCACAAGACATTCTCCAAACACCCCACAGGACCGACAACCCTGTTATTTGAAAGAGGAAGTGACGCAGGTACAGAGGACAAAGAGCCGGATGCCTGGTCAGGACCCAGAGAAGGCGACTGGGAAAGCTGCCTTTACCATCAATACTTCTCGCCAACGTGCAATCATTGGACAATAAATTAGACGAGGTACGATCACAAATATTCTACCAACGGGACATCAAAAACTGTAATATCCTATGTTTCACGGAATCGTGGCTGAATGACAACATGGATATTTAGCTAGCGGGATATACGCTGCACTGGCAAGATAAAACAGCACACTCCGGTAAGAGGAGGGGGCGCGGTCTGTGCATTTTTGTAAACATCAGCTCGTGCACGAAATCTAAGGAAGTCTCTAGATTTTGCTCGCCTGAAGTATACTGTATATTGTATAGAGTATATTGTGATAAATTGCAGGCCACACTACTTGCCTAGAGAGTTTTCAACTATACTTTTCGTGGCTGTTTATTTACCACCACAGTCAGATGCTGGCACTAAGACCGCACTCAGTCAGCTGTATCAGGAAATAAGCAAACAGGAAACCACTCACCCAGAGGCGGCGCTCCTAGTGGCCGGAGACTTTAATGCAGGGAAACTTAAATCAGTTTTACCAAATTTCTGTTAAATGTGCAACCAGAGGGAAAAAAATTCTAGATCACCTGTACTCCACACACAGAGACGCGTACAAAGCTCTACCTCGCCCTCCATTTGATAAATCCGACCTCAACTCTATCCTCCTGATTCCTGCTTACCAGCTAAATTTAAAGCAGGAAGCACCAGTGACTCGGTGTATAAAAACAATGGTCAGATGAAGCAGATGCTAAACTACAGGACTGTTTTGCTATCACAGACTGGAACATGTTCCGGGATTCTTCCGATGGCATTGAGGAGTACACCACATCAGTCACTGGCTTTATCAATAAGTGCATTGAGGACGTCGTCCCCACAGTGACTGTGGGTACATACCCCAACCAGAAGCCATGGATTACAGGCAACATTCGCACTAAGCTAAAGGGTAGAGCTGTCGCTTTCAATGTGTGGGACTCGAACCCGGAAGCTTACAAGAAATCCTGCTATGCCCTGCGATGAACCATCAAACAGGCAAAGCTTCAATAAAGGGCTAAGATTGACTCATACTACACCGGCACCGACACTTGTCTTATGTGGCAGGGCTTGCAAACTATTACAGACTACAAAGGGAAGCACAGCCGCGAGCTGCCCAGTGACACGAGCCTACCAGACGAGCTAAATCACTTCTATGCTCGCTTCGAGGCAAGCAACACTAAGGCATGCATGAGAGCATCAGCTGTTCCGAACGACTGTGTGATCACGCTCTCCGTAGCCGACGTGAATAAGACCTTTAAACAGGTCAACATACACAAGGCTGCAGGGCCAGACGGATTACCAGGAAGTGTGCTCCGGGCATGTGCTGACCAACCGGCAGGTGTCTTCACTGACATTTTCAACATGTCCCTGATTAAGTCTGTAATACCAACATGTTTCAAGCAGACCACCATAGTCCCTGTG